>NC_140995.1:225759207-225836707 GCF_052327205.1 Somniosus microcephalus
CAGTTAAGAGTCAACCTGTGGGTCTGGAGTCATATATAGGCCGGACCAGGCAGATTTCCTTCCCTAAATAATCTGGTAGTTTCATGGTTACTGATACTAGCTTTGCATTCCAGATTTTATTTAATCAACTGAATTAAAATTTAAATGGGATTTGAACTCATATCTCCAGACTTCTGGATTACCAGTCCAGTAACATAACCACCATGCTACCGTACCCATGCTCTACAGTGGGGACTTCAACGTTTATTACCAAGAGTGGCTCGGTAGCACCACTACTGACCGAGCTGGCCAAGTCCTGAAGGACCAAGTCCCATCTTTACACTGAGGACACCCTCCATCGTGTTATACGGCATTACCACTGTGCTGAATGGGATAGATTCAGAACAGGTTTAGCAGCTCAAAACTGGGCATCCATGAGGTGCTGTGGGCCATCAGCAGCAGCAGCAGAATTGTATTCCAATACAATCTGTAAACTCATGGCCCGACATATTCCTCACTCTACCACTACCATCAAGCCAGGGGACCAACCCTAGTTCAATGAGGAGTGTAGAAGAGCATGCCAGGAGCAGCACCTAAAAATGACGAGCCAACCTGATGAAGCGACAACAGAGGACTGCATGCATGCTAAACAGCAGAAACAGCATGCTATAGACAGAGCTAAGCGATCCCACAACTAACACTTCAGATCAAAGCTCTGCAGCGCTGCCACATCCAGTCGTGAATGGTGGTGGACAATTAAGCAACAAATGGGAGAAGGAGGCTCCATGGACATCCCCATCCTCAATGATAGCGGAGAACAACAGGTGAGTGCAAAAGAAAAGGCTGAAACGTTTGCAACAATCTTCAGCCAGAAGTGCCGAGTGGATGATCCATATCGGCCTCCTCCTGAGCTCCCCACCATCAAAGAACCACGTCTTCAGCCAATTCGATTCACTCCACATGATATGAAGAAATGGCTGAGCGCACTGGATAAAGCAAAGGCTATGGGCCCCGGATGTAAAAAGTAAAAAAGACTTGGATTTATACAGCGCCTTTTACGATCTTGGTGAGTCCCAAAGCACTTTACAGCCAACGAAGTACTTTTTGAAGTGTAGTCACTCAAACAGCACTGTGATAATGACCAGATAATCAGCTTTAGTGATGTTGATTGACGGATAAATATTGGCCAGGACACTGGAGATAACTCCCCTGCTTTTCTTTGAAATAGTGCCATGGGATTCTTTCACATTCACCTGAGAGGGCAGGAAGGGCCTACAGTTTAACATTGCATCTGATAGACAGCACCTCCTCCAGTGCAGCACTCCCTCAGTTGCACTCAAGTGTCAACCTAGATTTTTGGGCTCAAGTCTCTGGAGTGGGACTATGAACCCATGACCTTCTGATTCAGAGGTGAGAGTGCTGTCAACTGAGCCACGGCGGAGACAGGCTGTAGGGCTAAACACTTGTGCTCCAGAACTAGCTGTGCCTCCAGCCAAGCTGTTCCAGTACAGCTACAGCACTGGCATCTATCTGACAATGTGGAAAACTGCCCAGGTATGTCCTGCCCACAAGAAGCAGGACAAATCCAATCCGGTCAATGACCGCCCCATCAGTCCACTCTCAATCATCAGCAAAATGATGGAAGGTGTTGTCGACAGTGTTATCAAGCGGCACTTACCAATAACCTGTTCACCGCTGCTCAGTTTGGGATCTGCCAGGACCACGCGGCTCCCAACCTCATTGCAGCCTTGGTACAAACATGGACAAAAGAGCTGAATTCCAGAGGTCAGGTGAGAGTGACTAGGGCTCTTTCATGCCACAGTCAGTCAAATGCTGCCTTGAAGTCAAGGGCTATCATGGCAGCATTTGGCCAAGCATGGCATCAAGGAGCCTTAGTAAAATTGAAGTCAATGGGAATCAGGAGGAAAACTCTCCACTGGCTGGAGTCATGCCTAGCACAAAGGAAGACGGTTGTGGTTGTTGGAGGCCAATCATCTCAGCTCCAGGACATCACTGCAGGAGTTCCTCAGGGCAGTGTCCAAGGCCCAATCATCTTCAGATGCTTCATCAATGACCTTTCCTCCATCGTAAGGTCAGACCTGAATGACGTTCAGGCTTGGGCTGATAAGTGACAAGTAACGCAACAGAAGTGTCAGACACTGACCGCCTCCAACAAGAGATTCTAACCACCTCCCCTTGACATTCAATGGTAATTACCATCACCAAATCCCCCACCATCAACATCATAGGGGTCACCATTGACCAGAAACTTAACTGGACCAGCCACTTAAATACAATGGCTACAACAGCAGGTCAGAGGCGGCATTCTGTGGTGAGTGATTCGCCTCCTGACTCCCCAAAGCCTTTCCACCATCTACAAGGCACAAGTCAGGAGTGTGATGGAATACTCTCCACTTGCCTGGATGAGTGCAGCTCCACCAACACTCAAGAAGCTCGACACCATCCAGGACAAGGCAGCCTGCTTGATTGGCACCCCATCCATCATTTTGAACATTCACTCCCTCTACCACCGGCGTACCGTGGCTGCAGTGTGTACCATCTACAAGATGCACTGCAGCAACTCGCCAAGGCTTCTTTGACAGCACCTCCCAAACCTGCGACCTCTTCCACCTAGAAGAACAAGGGCAGCAGGTGCATGGGAACACCACCACCTCCAAGTTCCCCTCCAAGTCACACACCATCCTGACTTAGAAGTATTTTGCCGCTGGGTCATCGTCGCTGGGTCAAAATCCTGAAACTCCCTCCCTAACAGCACTATGGGAGTGCCTTCACCACACGGACTGCAGCGGTTCAAGAAGGTGGCTCACCACCACCTTCTCAAGGGCAAGTAGGGATGGGCAATAAATGCTGGCCTTGCCAGCGACGCCCACATCCGATGAATGAATTTAAAGTCCCGAGGCGCTTATCCTACAGTTGCAGGCTCCAGTCACTAGCTGGTACTAAATCTTCAGGGCCAGTTCAGATCCCACTGCTTCCTGACCACTCTGCATTATGCACTGCCACCTTTTTGCTACCTTAGTCCTGTTGGCATGTCGATGCTGCTGCTTCAATGCGCTTTTAGTCTCACCAGTTTGGTGCCACTTCTCCACTCTTCTTCTATGCCCGTTTTCTGATATGCCTCAATTCTCTCCCTCACTCACTTGCTCCCCAGTTCTCCCTTCTGACCTTATTCTTGGCAAGGCGTGGCACCTTGATTAACATTCTCACCGGCATAAAGTTCTGACCAGCAGATGATGGAAGAAGAAATATCTGCTCCAGAGAGCTCCAGCGAGAGTGCTGCCATGAGGAACCACAAGATGAGAGAATGGCAGCTGACAAAGCAGGATAAAGGCAAAGGCCTCAACTCATTAAAGGACAATAGGGAGCAGGATAGACATTCAGTGTGAAGGGCATGATGACACGTCACAGGGCAGCAGATTGTGGTAAGTGGGAGAGAGAGTGGATGCGGATCCCAGTGATATGGGGGAAATGTGAATGATTTAGTTCGGAAAATAGCATTTTGGGATACAGTCTGGGGAGAATTTTAACCCCAAAAAACGTGTGGGCTTGAGTCGGGTGGGAGGTTAAAGTGTTAAAAATCTGAATTCCCAACCCCAACCTGCCTCCAACCAGCCCACTTCCGTTTTTAACACAGGCGGGACTAGGGTGAGAAGCCAACCTGCTCCCAGGAGGTGGGTTGGCACTTTAAATATAATAATGGGGCTGGAAACCGCAGATTTAACCTGCTTTGCAGGTTTAACTGCGGCTGGTCGGGGTTCCTGAGCCTTGGGAATCCCGGCAGCTGCAGCGAGGCGAGGACAGCCTCGGGAAGAACTCCTTGTGAGCCGGGAGGTGCAGGAGTGCTTCCTCTCTCCTCCTAGCCCCCCAAGCTCTTGAGTATTGTGTGCAATCTTGAGTATTGTGTGCAGTTTTGGTCGCCTTATCTGAGGAAGGATATTCTTGCCATGGAAGGAGTTCAGCGAAGATTCACCAGGCTGATACCTGGGATGGCAGGAATGACGTATGAGGAGAGATTGGGTCGATTGGGCTTGTACTCGCTGGAGTTTAGAAGAATGAGAGGGGATCTCATTGAAACTTATAAAATTCTGACAGGACTGGACAGACTAGATGCAGGAAGGATGTTCCCGATGGTCGGGGAGTCCAGAAGCAGGGGTCATTGTCTAAGGATAAGGGGTAGGCCATTTAGGACAGAAATGAGGAGGAATTTCTTCACCCAGAGAGTGGTGAACATGTGGAATTCTCTACCACAGAAGGCAGTAGAGTCCAATTCATTAAATATATTCAAGAAGGAGTTGGATATATTTCTTAAGGCTAAAGGGATCAAGGGATATGGGTAGAAAGCGGGGACAGGGTCCTGAATTTGGATGATCAGCCATGTTCGCATTAAATGGCGGAGCAGGCTCGAGGGGCCGAATGGCCTACTCCTGCTCCTATCTTCTATGTTTCTAAGCTCCTCCATCATCAGCCCACACTCCCAATACACCCCCCTCCCCCGGGATCGCCTCCCACCTCCCAAGGTTAGGGATCGGGCCCCCTCCCACCCCCGGGATTGTAACCCCCCGGAGTCAGGGATCAGACCCCGCCCCCCGGGATCAGACCCCGCCCCTCCCCCGGAATCGGTTTCCCCCCCGCCCCCGCTCGGGATCAGACCCCTCCCTCCAGGGTCGGGGCTCAGACCTACCTGGGGTTGCGGCAGTTTCTCCAGCCTTCCCCGTCCGACTGGAAGCCAAGCCTGTCAATCAGGCTGACTTCTGGGCGGGGAACCTGTCAGTGACGTCACATGCTTAGACTCCACAGTGGGCGGGGAGTCCCAGACTTCTGGGTTTCCCATGCGCTAGCGGGCCCCGGGCCCCCCCCCCCCGACCCCCCACCCCCCACCCCCCACCACCCCTCCTCTCCCGGTGGGTCCAAAAGTTAAAACTCCCCCCCGCATATGAGTAATTTGAATCATAGCACGTGTAAGCAAAGCATGCTTGGGAGGAAGAGATGACTTCGGACCTATGGTTCCCAAAGCTCTCCACCACTGGCGGTTTTCTCACCTCACGTCTGGGTCTGATGTAGACTCATTGATAAGCGATTGATCGCTATGATTAGTCAACACTCCATTTTTATTGTATCATGCGACTACCAGGATGGTAGAGGGTGAGCTAGATGGACCTTGGTCTTTTTTTGTCCAGCGTTTCCTATGGGAAGCGCTGGTGGCAAACCATTACTGTACAAACAAAATGTTGGAATGATTGGGTATTGAATCTACAGCAAGCTTCTGTGCGCCTGTCACCCAAGCAGCTCCGCTCCCCTCCATGCCACCCACCGCCTGCCACCGCAAGGAAAGAACAAGAGAAAGAAAAGGACCCCAGAGACACAAGTCAAAACACCAGACAAGCTCAGAGACAAGCAGATTAAAAGAGACAGACAGAAAAGAAAGCATAAACATGACTGAGACAGATAACAGAGAAACTGTGGCCTCCAACTTACAGTCAGCAACACAATAGTAGATCCATTAATTTATATAGAGAGCGCGAGAGAGACAGACAGAGGCAGAGAGAGAGAGAGCGAGACAGAGTGAAAGAGAGACAGAGAGAGAGTGAAAGAGACAGAGAGAGAGAGACAGGGTGAAAGAGACAGAGAGTGAAAGAGAGAGCGACAGTGAAAGAGACAGAGAAAGAGACAGAGAAAGTGAGAGAGAGAGACAGAGACAGAGAGTGAAAGACAGAGAGTGAAAGAGAGAGAGACAGAGAGAAAGAGACAGAGAGAGTGAAAGAGAGAGCGACAGTGAAAGAGACAGAGAGAGAAAGAGACAGAGAGTCTCTCTATATGTCACACCAGCCATCGCAAACCGAAACAACCTCGATTGTGTAATAAATAAAAGCGGTAGGGAGGTAGTGCAACTCTGCCGAGCCTTAGGCCTGTACATAGTTAACGGTAGGTTCAGAGGGGACTCCTTAGGGAGACTCACATATTCCTCAACTCTTGGGTCTAGTGTGGTGGATTATACAATCACTGACCTGGACCCCTGCGATATCAACGCATTCACTGTCAGGCAGCAATCCCCCCTCTCAGACCATAACCAAATAAATGTGTACCTTAAACTTTCTGCCCAAACTACAGACACAAAAAAGGAACCCATTAAGCTACATAAAATAAACCAGACATACAGATGGGCCCCAGACAGTGGAGATAAATTCATCACAGCACTAAATTCACCTGATCTCACAAGTAAAATTTCAAAATTTAAAGAAAATCTATATGAGATCACCAGTGATGGTGTAAACATGGCCATAGAGGATATAAATATGATCTTCCATGAGGCAGCTGTAAAAGCCGACCTCGTGAAACAGAAGAGGAAGAGTCACAAAAGACAAAATAAAAATAAGAAATGGTTTGACCACGAATGCAAAAATGCCAGAAAAGACCTGAGAAAAATATCAAACCAAAAGCATCGGCAACCAAACAATCCGGACCTACGTACTAGATACAATGAAACCCTCAAAAGATATAAACACACCATTAGGAACAAAACACAAAACTATACCCACAAAATACTCGAAGAAATTGAAAACTCCACCAATCCAAAACAATTCTGGGAAATGTGGAATAACCTGAGTACAACACAATTGCAAGCATTACCAATCCAAGATGACGACATCTGGAGAACACATTTTGAAAACCTCTACAAAGACATCCCAATAAACGAAACAAACCCAAGTCAACATCAGGTCACAGAAAAACTCCACACATTAGAAGCAACAATTAAAGACAACCAAAACCCTCTAGACTCCCCAATCACATGGAAAGAACTGGCCACAAAAACAAAATCTCTCCACCTAAAGAAAGCCTGTGGCCCAGACAACATCAAAAATGAAATGCTCAAGTTCAGCAATATGGAGATGCAGGGTGCGGTACTCAAATTATTCAACATCATATTACGTTCAGGCTGTTTTCCCGATATCTGGTGCCAAGGACTAATCTCCCCCATATATAAAAGCAGAAACAAATCAGACCCAAATAACTACCGCGGCATCTGTGTCAACAGTTGTCTAGGGAAGTTATTCTGCAGTATTCTAAACAGTAGATTACTTGATTTTCTTAACAAACATAATATCCTCAGAAAAAACCAAATAGGCTTTCTTCCAAAACACCGCACCGCCGACCATATCTATACCCTTCACACCCTCATTGAAAAACATATACACCAAACAAAAAATGGGAAAATATTCGCCTGTTTCATCGACTTCAAGAAAGCCTTTGACTCTATATGGCACGAAGGGCTCTATTATAAACTTCTTCAGTGTGGAATAGGGGGCAAAGTCTATGACCTTATTAAATCAATGTATCTGAAAAACAAATGCGGGGTCAAAATTGGAGACAAACGCACCGATTTCTTCACCCAGAGAAGAGGCGTCCGACAGGGCTGCAATTTGAGCCCGACCCTGTTCAACATATACATAAATGAATTAGCAGACATGCTGGAGCAAAGCGAGTCACCAGGTCTCCGTCTCCTTGATGGAGAAGTGAAATCCCTGTTCTATGCGGACGACCTGGTTCTGCTGTCTCCCACAGAACAGGGATTACAGCAACAACTAGACCTACTCGACAAATACTGCCAAAATTGGGCTCTAACAGTAAATCTAAAGAAAACCAACATCATGATTTTTCAAAAAAGGCCCAGATGTCAGGAAAACAAATACCAATTTACCCTCAGTGATACCGCTATAGGACACACTATGAGCTACACCTACCTTGGTCTAACTATTACAGCATCAGGGAGCTTCAGCATAGCAGTGAATGCACTAAAAGAAAAAGCCCGAAGAGCCCTATATGCAATAAAAAGAAAATTCTACAACATCCAAATCCCAATCAAAATCTGGCTCAAAATATTTGACAGCATAATCCTGCCCATTGCACTGTACGGTAGTGAAGTATGGGGCCCGCTAAATCACAAAAGCTACACTAAATGGGAAAAACACACAATAGAAGCCCTACATGCAGAATTCTGCCGAAGCATCCTTCGCACCCAAAGAAAAACGCCAACAAATGCATGCAGAGCCGAACTAGGCAGATACCCACTGATAATAAACATCCAAAAACGAGCACTAAGCTTCCTAAATCACCTCAAATCTAGCTCCCCAGACACCCTTCATTTCAAAGCCTTTCAGACCCAAGAGCTAAACCCAGAAAAGAGTCCCCTGAGTCAGCTGCTACTGAAACTAAGTACTCAGCCGGACCCTGACCAGCCCCAGACCAACACAGCCGTCCAAACACCAATCCGAGTGAACCAAATCATTAAACAATGCAAAGAAACCTACCTGGAACATTGGAACAAAATAACCGAAAGCCAAAGCAGATTAGAATGTTACCGGGCCCTAAAAAGAGATTATAAACTGGCAGACTACCTCACGACCATCAGAGACACAAAACAGAGACAGACCCTCACCAGGTACAGACTAAGCGACCACCAACTGGAAATTGAAAAAGGCAGATACAAGAAATCCTGGCAGCCTAGAGAGAATAGAATATGCGATCAATGTCTGGCCGGCGAGGTTGAAACAGAAATGCATTTCCTCCTAAAATGCGAAAAATTCAACACATCAAGAAACATATTATTCAACAAGCTAAGCCAAACAACCCCAGATTTCAAGGAATTGGATGACCTGTCAAAATTGAGATTAGTCCTGGGAGAAGGAGACAGACCATACCTTGGGGCCAAATATGTAACAACATGTCACAACCTGAGGACTGTTTAAAAGTAAGACTGTTTAAAATTAATATTGTTAAAAGTAATATTGTATGTACCCAACAAATGTCAAATCGATTGACACCTACAGAATGTTGGAAAACTGTACCTTTTTGCTATGTAAGCTTTGGCAATATGGTTCTCTGTAAACTTTCATGCCAATAAAGCATTTGAATTGGAAATTGGAATTGGAGTGAAAGTGAGAGAGAGAAAGTGAGAGAGAGAGACAGAGAGTGAAAGAGACAGAGAGTGAAAGAGAGAGAGAAAGTGAGAGAGAGACAGAGACAGAGTGAAAGAGACAGAGAGAGAAAGAGAGAGAGACAGGGAGAAAGAGACAGAGAGAAAGTGAGAGAGAGAAAGTGAGAGACAGAGACAGAGAGTAAAAGAGACAGAGAAAGAGAGAGACAGTGAAAGAGAGAGACACACATAGAGAGGGAGAAAGAGACAGAGAAAGAGACAGAGAGACAGAGTCTGAGAGTGAGAGAGAGACAGAGAAAGAGACAGAGAGAAAGAGAGAGACAGAGAGTGAGTGAAAGAGACAGAGAGAGAGAGACAGAGAGAAAGAGAGAGACAGAGTGAAAGAGAGAGACAGAGAGAGAAAGAGACAGAGAAAGAGACAGAGAGTGAGAGCGAGAGACAGAGAGAGAGAAAGAAACAGAGAAAGAGAGAGTGAGTGAAAAGAGAGTGAGAGAACTTTTTTGTCAGGGTCTGTAACATGTTGACTTTAATTTTTTGCGATTCATTCCCACAACTCCCCAGCAATCCAAAGATTAGAGTGCACAACGTGGAGAGGATATAAAAAATAGTTCAATCATTATTGTCCTTTTCAAGGCTGAATATTTGTATTGCAACAGTACAAGTAGCAACTTTATAGTAGAGAGATTAGAGGAGCTTTCTTCCCACACAGCTGTGCGTATCTGGAATAGATCTTCCGATACTCGGTTGGTAGGCGGTACTGACCTGGAGTCCCAAATTCAAATCCCTGGTACACGCTCAGTAAGGCGATTTAAACTAAAGCAGCAGTTGGCCTCAGTGCCCCTTGGGCTACAGTGGGAGAATGTCAGTCAGGTTTCCTGCTGTGACTGCTGTCTAGTGACCCCTGGTGGAAAGCACACATATGTACATGTATGGATATTGGTGAAGGAGAAGACCACGCAAAGCAGTCATGTCTTCCAGGGTCGAATAGTCTGCTATCACTTACATATGAAGAATGTGATTGATTACAGACTGGAATCTAATCGAGGGGTTCAGATGGTTTATATATAGAATAATGGATACCTGGGAGTGATTACAGGCTGGAATCTAATCGAGGGGTTCAGATGGTTTATATATAGAATAATGGATACCTGGGAGTGATTACAGACTGGAATCTAATCGAGGGGTTCAGATGGTTTATATATAGAATAATAGATACCTGGGAGTGATTACAGACTGGAATCTAATCGAGGGGTTCAGATGGTTTATATATAGAATAATGGATACCTGGGAGTGATTACAGACTGGAATCTAATCGAGGGGTTCAGATGGTTTATATATAGAATAATGGATACCTGGGAGTGATTACAGACTGGAATCTAATCGAGGGGTTCAGACGGTTTATATATAGAATAATGGATACCTGGGAGTGATTACAGGCTGGAATCTAATCGAGGGGTTCAGATGGTTTATATATAGAATAATGGATACCTGGGAGTGATTACAGACTGGAATCTAATCGAGGGGCTCAGATGGTTTATATATGGAATAATGGATACCTGGGAGTGATTACAGACTGGAATCTAATCGAGGGGCTCAGATGGTTTATATATAGAATAATGGATACCTGGGAGTGATTACAGACTGGAATCTAATCGAGGGGCTCAGATGGTTTATATATAGAATAATGGATACCTGGGAGTGATTACAGACTGGAATCTAATCGAGGGGTTCAGGTGGTTTATATATAGAATAATGGATACCTGGGAGTGATTACAGACTGGAATCTAATCGAGGGGCTCAGATGGTTTATATATAGAATAATGGATACCTGGGAGTGATTACAGACTGGAAACTAATCGAGGGGTTCAGATGGTTTATATATAGAATAATGGATACCTGGGAGTGATTACAGGCTGGAATCTAATCGAGGGGTTCAGATGGTTAATATATAGAATAATGGATACCTGGGAGTGATTACAGACTGGAATCTAATCGAGGTGTTCAGATGGTTAATATATAGAATAATGGATACCCGGGAGTGATTACAGACTGGAATCTAATCGAGGTGTTCAGATGGTTTATATATAGAATAATGGATACCTGGGAGTGATTACAGACTGGAATCTAATCGAGGGTTCAGATGGTTTATATATAGAATAATGGATACCAGGGAGTGATTACAGACTGGAATCTAATCGAGGGTTCAGATGGTTTATATATAGAATAATGGATACCTGGGAGTGATTACAGACTGGAATCTAATCGAGGGGTTCAGATGGTTAATATATAGAATAATCGATACCAGGGAGTGATTACAGACTGGAATCTAATCGAGGGTTCAGATGGTTTATATATAGAATAATGGATACCTGGGAGTGATTACAGACTGGAATCTAATCGAGGGGTTCAGATGGTTTATATATAGAATAATGGATACCTGGGAGTGATTACAGGCTGGAATCTAATCGAGGGGTTCAGATGGTTTATATATAGAATAATGGATACCTGGGAGTGATTACAGGCTGGAATCTAATCGAGGGGTTCAGATGGTTTATATATAGAATAATGGATACCTGGGAGTGATTACAGGCTGGAATCTAATCGAGGGGTTCAGATGGTTTATGTATAGAATAATGGATACCTGGGAGTGATTACAGGCTGGAATCTAATCGAGGGGTTCAGATGGTTTATATATAGAATAATGGATACCTGGGAGTGATTACAGACTGGAATCTAATCGAGGGGTTCAGATGGCTAATATATAGAATAATCGATACCAGGGAGTGATTACAGACTGGAATCTAATCGAGGGGTTCAGATGGTTTATATATAGAATAATCGATACCAGGGAGTGATTACAGACTGGAATCTAATCGAGGGGTTCAGATGGTTTATATATAGAATAATGGATACCTGGGAGTGATTACAGACTGGAATCTAATCGAGGGGTTCAGATGGTTTATATATAGAATAATGGATACCTGGGAGTGATTACAGACTGGAATCTAATCGAGGGGTTCAGATGGTTTATATATAGAATAATGGATACCTGGGAGTGATTACAGACTGGAACCTAATCGAGGGGTTCGAATGGATTATATATAGAATAATGGATACCTGGGAGTGATTACAGACTGGAATCTAATCGAGGGGTTCAGATGGTTTATATATAGAATAATGGATACCCAGGAGTGATTACGGACTGGAATCTAATCGAGGGGTTCAGATGGTTTATATATAGAATAATGGATACCTGGGAGTGATTACAGACTGGAATCTAATCGAGGGGTTCAGATGGTTAATATTTAGAATAATGGATACCTGGGAGTGATTACAGGCGGGAATCTAATCGAGGGGTTCAGATGGTTTATATATAGAATAATGGATACCCAGGAGTGATTACGGACTGGAATCTAATCGAGGGGTTCAGATGGTTTATATATAGAATAATGGATACCTGGGAGTGATTACAGACTGGAATCTAATCGAGGGGTTCAGATGGTTTATATATAGAATAATGGATACCTGGGAGTGATTACAGACTGGAATCTAATCGAGGGGTTCAGATGGTTTATATATAGAATAATGGATACCTGGGAGTGATTACAGACTGGAATCTAATCGAGGGGTTCAGATGGTTTATATATAGAATAATGGATACCTGGGAGTGATTACAGACTGGAATCTAATCGAGGGTTCAGATGGTTTATATATAGAATAATGGATACCTGGGAGTGATTACAGACTGGAATCTAATCGAGGGGTTCGGATGGTTTATATATAGAATAATGGATACCTGGGAGTGATTACAGACTGGAATCTAATCGAGGGGTTCAGATGGTTAATATTTAGAATAATGGATACCTGGGAGTGATTACAGGCTGGAATCTAATCGAGGGGTTCAGATGGTTTATATATAGAATAATGGATACCTGGGAGTGATTACAGACTGGAATCTAATCGAGGGGTTCAGATGGTTTATATATAGAATAATGGATACCTGGGAGTGATTACAGACTGGAATCTAATCGAGGGTTCAGATGGTTTATATATAGAATAATGGATACCTGGGAGTGATTACAGACTGGAATCTAATCGAGGGGTTCAGATGGTTTATATATAGAATAATGGATACCTGGGAGTGATTACAGACTGGAATCTAATCGAGGGGTTCAGATGGTTTATATATAGAATAATGGATACCTGGGAGTGATTACAGACTGGAATCTAATCGAGGGGTTCAGATGGTTTATATATAGAATAATGGATACCTGGGAGTGATTACAGACTGGAATCTAATCGAGGGTTCAGATGGTTTATATATAGAATAATGGATACCTGGGAGTGATTACAGACTGGAATCTAATCGAGGGGTTCGGATGGTTTATATATAGAATAATGGATACCTGGGAGTGATTACAGACTGGAATCTAATCGAGGGGTTCAGATGGTTAATATTTAGAATAATGGATACCTGGGAGTGATTACAGACTGGAATCTAATCAAGGGGTTCAGACAGTTTATATATAGAATAATGGATATCTGGGAGTGATTACAGACTGGAATCTAATCGAGGGGTTCAGATGGTTTATATATAGAATAATGGATACCTGGGAGTGATTACAGACTGGAATCTAATCGAGGGGTTCGGATGGTTTATATATAGAATAATGGATACCTGGGAGTGATTACAGACTGGAATCTAATCGAGGGTTCAGATGGTTTATATATAGAATAATGGATACCTGGGAGTGATTACAGACTGGAATCTAATCGAGGGGTTCAGATGGTTAATATTTAGAATAATGGATACCTGGGAGTGATTACAGACTGGAATCTAATCAAGGGGTTCAGACAGTTTATATATAGAATAATGGATATCTGGGAGTGATTACAGACTGGAATCTAATCGAGGGGTTCAGATGGTTAATATTTAGAATAATGGATACCTGGGAGTGATTACAGACTGGAATCTAATCAAGGGGTTCAGATGGTTTATATATAGAATAATGGATACCTGGGAGTGATTACAGACTGGAATCTAATCGAGGGGTTCAGATGGTTTATATATAGAATAATGGATACCTGGGAGTGATTACAGACTGGAATCTAATCGAGGGGTTCAGATAGTTTATATATAGAATAATGGATACCTGGGAGTGATTACAGGCTGGAATCTAATCAAGGGGTTCAGATGGTTTATATATAGAATAATGGATACCTGGGAGTGATTACAGACTGGAATCTAATCGAGGGGTTCAGATGGTTTATATATAGAATAATGGATACCTGGGAGTGATTACAGACTGGAATCTAATCAAGGGGTTCAGATGGTTTATATATAGAATAATGGATACCTGGGAGTGATTACAGGCTGGAATCTAATCGAGGGGTTCAGATGGTTTATATATAGAATAATGGATACCTGGGAGTGATTACAGACTGGAATCTAATCGAGGGGTTCAGATGGTTTATATATAGAATAATGGATACCTGGGAGTGATTACAGGCTGGAATCTAATCGAGGGGTTCAGATGGTTTATATATAGAATAATGGATACCTGGGAGTGATTAGAGGCTGGAATCTAATCGAGGGGTTCAGGTGGTTTATATATAGAATAATGGATACCTGGGAGTGATTACAGACTGGAATCTAATCGAGGGGTTCAGGTGGTTTATATATAGAATAATGGATACCTGGGAGTGATTACAGACTGGAATCTAATCGAGGGGTTCAGATGGTTTATATATAGAATAATGGATACCTGGGAGTGATTACAGACTGGAATCTAATCGAGGGGTTCAGATGGTTTATATATAGAATAATGGATACCTGGGAGTGATTACAGGCTGGAATCTAATCGAGGGGTTCAGATGGTTTATATATAGAATAATGGATACCTGGGAGTGATTACAGACTGGAATCTAATCAAGGGGTTCAGATGGTTTATATATAGAATAATGGATACCTGGGAGTGATTACAGACTGGAATCTAATCGAGGGGTTCAGATGGTTTATATATAGAATAATGGATACCTGGGAGTGATTACAGGCTGGAATCTAATCGAGGGGTTCAGATGGTTTATATATAGAATAATGGATACCTGGGAGTGATTACAGACTGGAATCTAATCGAGGGGTTCAGATGGTTTATATATAGAATAATGGATACCTGGGAGTGATTACAGACTGGAATCTAATCGAGGGGTTCAGATGGTTTATATATAGAATAATGGATACCTGGGAGTGATTACAGACTGGAATCTAATCGAGGGGTTCAGATGGTTTATATATAGAATAATAATGGATACCTGGGAGTGATTACAGACTGGAATCTAATCGAGGGGTTCAGATGGTTTATATATAGAATAATGGATACCTGGGAGTGAATACAGACTGGAATCTAATCGAGGGGTTCAGATGGTTTATATATAGAATAATGGATACCTGGGAGTGATTACAGACTGGAATCTAATCGAGAGGTTCAGACAGTTTATATATAGAATAATGGATACCTGGGAGTGATTACAGACTGGAATCTAATCGAGGGGTTCAGACAGTTTATATATAGAATAATAGATACCTGGGAGTGATTACAGACTGGAATCTAATCGAGGGGTTCAGACAGTTTATATATAGAATAATGGATACCTGGGAGTGATTACAGACTGGAATCTAATCGAGGGGTTCAGATGGTTAATATTTAGAATAATGGATACCTGGGAGTGATTACAGACTGGAATCTAATCGAGGGGTTCAGATGGTTAATATTTAGAATAATGGATACCTGGGAGTGATTACGGACTGGAATCTAATCGAGGGGTTCAGATGGTTTATATATAGAATAATGGATACCTGGGAGTGATTACAGGCTGGAATCTAATCAAGGGGTTCAGATAGTTTATATTTAGAATAATGGATACCTGGGAGTGATTACAGACTGGAATCTAATCAAGGGGTTCAGACAGTTTATATTTAGAATAATGGATACCTGGGAGTGATTACAGACTGGAATCTAATCGAGGGGTTCAGATAGTTTATATTTAGAATAATGGATACCTGGGAGTGATTACAGACTGGAATCTAATCGAGGGGTTCAGATGGTTTATATATAGAATAATGGATACCTGGGAGTGATTACAGACTGGAATCTAATCGAGGGGTTCAGATAGTTTATATATAGAATAATGGATACCTGGGAGTGATTACAGACTGGAATCTAATCGAGGGGTTCAGATAGTTTATATATAGAATAATGGATACCTGGGAGTGATTACAGGCTGGAATCTAATCGAGGGGTTCAGTTGGTTTATATATAGAATAATGGATACCTGGGAGTGATTACAGGCTGGAATCTAATCGAGGGGTTCAGACAGTTTATATATAGAATAATGGATACCTGGGAGTGATTACAGACTGGAATCTAATCGAGGGGTTCAGATGGTTTATATATAGAATAATGGATACCTGGGAGTGATTACAGGCTGGAATCTAATCGAGGGGTTCAGACAGTTTATATATAGAATAATGGATACCTGGGAGTGATTACAGACTGGAATCTAATCGAGGGGTTCAGATGGTTTATATATAGAATAATGGATACCTGGGAGTGATTACAGACTGGAATCTAATCGAGGGGTTCAGATGGTTTATATATAGAATAATGGATACCTGGGAGTGATTACAGACTGGAATCTAATCGAGGGGTTCAGATGGTTTATATATAGAATAATGGATACCTGGGAGTGATTACAGACTGGAATCTAATCGAGGGGTTCAGATGGTTTATATATAGAATAATGGATACCTGGGAGTGATTACAGGCTGGAATCTAATCGAGGGGTTCAGATGGTTTATATATAGAATAATGGATACCTGGGAGTGATTACAGGCTGGAATCTAATCGAGGGGTTCAGATAGTTTATATATAGAATAATGGATACCTGGGAGTGATTACAGACTGGAATCTAATCGAGGGGTTCAGATAGTTTATATATAGAATAATGGATACCTGGGAGTGATTACAGACTGGAATCTAATCGAGGGGTTCAGATGGTTAATATTTAGAATAATGGATACCTGGGAGTGATTACAGACTGGAATCTAATCGAGGGGTTCAGATGGTTTATATATAGAATAATGGATCCCTGGGAGTGATTACAGACTGGAATCTAATCGAGGGATTCAGATAGTTTATATATAGAATAATAGATACCTGGGAGTGATTACAGACTGGAATCTAATCGAGGGGTTCAGATAGTTTATATATAGAATAATGGATACCTGGGAGTGATTACAGGCTGGAATCTAATCGAGGGATTTAGATGGTTTATATATAGAATAATGGATACCTGGGAGTGATTACAGGCTGGAATCTAATCGAGGGGTTCAGATGGTTTATATATAGAATATTGGATACCTGGGAGTGATTACAGACTGGAATCTAATCGAGGGGTTCAGATGGTTTATATATAGATTAATGGATACCTGGGAGTGATTACAGGCTGGAATCTAATCGAGGGGTTCAGATGGTTTATATATAGAATAATGGATACCTGGGAGTGATTACAGGCTGGAATCTAATCGAGGGGTTCAGATGGTTTATATATAGAATATTGGATACCTGGGAGTGATTACAGGCTGGAATCTAATCGAGGGGTTCAGATGGTTTATATATAGAATATTGGATACCTGGGAGTGATTACAGGCTGGAATCTAATCGAGGGATTCAGATGGTTTATATATAGAATAATGGATACCTGGGAGTGATTACAGACTGGAATCTAATCGAGAGGTTCAGATGGTTAATATTTAGAATAATGGATACCTGGGAGTGATTACAGACTGGAATCTAATCGAGGGGTTCAGATGGTTTATATATAGAATAATGGATACCTGGGAGTGATTACAGGCTGGAATCTAATCGAGGGGTTCAGATGGTTTATATATAGAATATTGGATACCTGGGAGTGATTACAGGCTGGAATCTAATCGAGGGGTTCAGATGGTTTATATATAGAATAATAGATACCTGGGAGTGATTACAGGCTGGAATCTAATCGAGGGGTTCAGATGGTTTATATATAGAATATTGGATACCTGGGAGTGATTACAGGCTGGAATCTAATCGAGGGGTTCAGATGGTTTATATATAGAATAATGGATACCTGGGAGTGATTACAGGCTGGAATCTAATCGAGGGGTTCAGATGGTTTATATATAGAATATTGGATACCTGGGAGTGATTACAGACTGGAATCTAATCGAGGGGTTCAGATGGTTTATATATAGAATAATGGATACCTGGGAGTGATTACAGACTGGAATCTAATCGAGGGGTTCAGATGGTTTATATATAGAATAATGGATACCTGGGAGTGATTACAGACTGGAATCTAATCGAGGGGTTCAGATGGTTTATATATAGAATAATGGATACCTGGGAGTGATTACAGACTGGAATCTAATCGAGGGGTTCAGACGGTTTATATATAGAATAATGGATACCTGGGAGTGATTACAGACTGGAATCTAATCGAGGGGTTCAGACGGTTTATATATAGAATAATGGATACCTGGGAGTGATTACAGGCTGGAATCTAATCGAGGGGTTCAGATGGTTTATATATAGAATAATGGATACCTGGGAGTGATTACAGACTGGAATCTAATCGAGGGGTTCAGATGGTTTATATATAGAATAATGGATACCTGGGAGTGATTACAGGCTGGAATCTAATCGAGGGGTTCAGATGGTTTATATATAGAATAATGGATACCTGGGAGTGATTACAGACTGGAATCTAATCGAGGGGTTCAGATGGTTTATATATAGAATAATGGATACCTGGGAGTGATTACAGACTGGAATCTAATCAAGGGGTTCAGACAGTTTATATATAGAATAATGGATACCTGGGAGTGATTACAGACTGGAATCTAATCGAGGGGTTCAGATGGTTTATATATAGAATAATGGATACCTGGGAGTGATTACAGACTGGAATCTAATCGAGGGGTTCAGATGGTTTATATATAGAATAATGGATACCAGGGAGTGATTACAGACTGGAATCTAATCGACAGGTTCAGATGGTTTATATATAGAATAATGGATACCTGGGAGTGATTACAGACTGGAATCTAATCGAGGGGTTCAGATGGTTTATATATAGAATAATGGATACCTGGGAGTGATTACAGGCTGGAATCTAATCGAGGGGTTCAGATGGTTTATATATAGAATAAGGGATACCTGGGAGTGATTACAGACTGGAATCTAATCGAGGGGTTCAGGTGGTTTATATATAGAATAATGGATACCAGGGAGTGATTACAGACTGGAATCTAATCGAGGGGTTCAGATGGTTTATATATAGAATAAGGGATACCTGGGAGTGATTACAGACTGGAATCTAATCGAGGGGTTCAGATGGTTTATATATAGAATAATGGATACCAGGGAGTGATTACAGACTGGAATCTAATCGAGGGGTTCAGATGGTTTATATATAGAATAATGGATACCTGGGAGTGATTACAGGCTGGAATCTAATCGAGGGGTTCAGATAGTTAATATTTAGAATAATGGATACCTGGGAGTGATTACAGACTGGAATCTAATCGATGGGTTCAGATGGTTTATATATAGAATAATGGATACCCAGGAGTGATTACAGGCTGGAATCTAATCGAGGGGTTCAGATGGTTTATATATAGAATAATGGATACCTGGGAGTGATTACAGGCTGGAATCTAATCGAGGGGTTCAGATGGTTTATATATAGAATAATGGATACCTGGGAGTGATTACAGGCTGGAATCTAATCGAGGGGTTCAGATGGTTTATATATAGAATAATGGATACCTGGGAGTGATTACAGGCTGGAATCTAATCGAGGGGTTCAGATAGTTTATATTTAGAATAATGGATACCTGGCAGTGATTACAGACTGGAATCTAATCCAGGGGTTCAGATGGTTTATATATAGAATAATGGATACCTGGGAGTGATTACAGGCTGGAATCTAATCGAGGGGTTCAGATAGTTTATATTTAGAATAATGGATACCTGGGAGTGATTACAGACTGGAATCTAATCGAGGGGTTCAGGTGGTTTATATATAGAATAATGGATACCTGGGAGTGATTACAGACTGGAATCTAATCGAGGGGTTCAGATGGTTTATATATAGAATAATAATGGATACCTGGGAGTGATTACAGGCTGGAATCTAATCGAGGGGTTCAGATGGTTTATATATAGAATAATGGATACCTGGGAGTGATTACAGACTGGAATCTAATCGAGGGGTTCAGATGGTTTATATATAGAATAATGGATACCTGGGAGTGATTACAGACTGGAATCTAATCGAGGGGTTCAGATGGTTTATATATAGAATAATGGATACCTGGGAGTGATTACAGACTGGAATCTAATCGAGGGGTTCAGATGGTTTATATATAGAATAATGGATACCTGGGAGTGATTACAGGCTGGAATCTAATCGAGGGGTTCAGATGGTTTATATATAGAATAATGGATACCTGGGAGTGATTACAGGCTGGAATCTAATCGAGGGGTTCAGATGGTTTATATATAGAATAATGGATACCTGGGAGTGATTACAGACTGGAATCTAATCGAGGGGTTCAGATGGTTTATATATAGAATAATGGATACCTGGGAGTGATTACAGACTGGAATCTAATCGAGGGGTTCAGATGGTTTATATATAGAATAATGGATACCTGGGAGTGATTACAGGCTGGAATCTAATCGAGGGGTTCAGATGGTTTATATATAGAATAATGGATACCTGGGAGTGATTACAGGCTGGAATCTAATCGAGGGGTTCAGATGGTTTATATATAGAATAATGGATACCTGGGAGTGATTACAGACTGGAATCTAATCGAGGGTTTCAGGTGGTTTATATATAGAATAATGGATACCTGGGAGTGATTACAGACTGGAATCTAATCGAGGGGTTCAGATGGTTTATATATAGAATAATGGATACCTGGGAGTGATTACAGACTGGAATCTAATCGAGGGGTTCAGATGGTTAATATATAGAATAATGGATACCTGGGAGTGATTACAGGCTGGAATCTAATCGAGGGGTTCAGATGGTTTATATATAGAATAATGGATACCCGGGAGTGATTACAGACTGGAATCTAATCGAGGGGTTTGTTACTGTGAGTGTGATTAATAACTGTTATGCTGGCTCAGAGATGAGTTCACTGCTTCGTCATACGTCCCAGGTATCCATTGTTTTTTTAGTAATACTAGTAGATTTCCTATGGCATCAATCATGTCAAATTGGAAGATATGGTGGGCGGGGGTTGAAATTGAACATGGACGGAGATGCAAAACAGGCTGTATTGCATCGGTCACCTGTTATACGCCCCGCCCGATATTCAGTTCCTTGGCGTGCATTAGAACTGAATATTGGGCGTATGGTATAATGATCGGCAAAAGTGATTCACCCTGCTCTGCGACATCGCTCATGTCCAATCTCACCCCATTCTGATTTATACCACGTAATGCACGATATATTATTTTGCTGCAAATACCTGCTCTGCATCCCTCTCTGGCTACAAGGTCCAATTGCTGTAAACAGGCACATCCTGAGATCAATCGGAGGGCAATCCGTTAGAACGATTCGAGGGCGATTATAGATTAGCAGCTGCCTGTCAATCTCCAGCCCTTCCTCCAGGTCAGAACAACCATCAGGAAATGATTGGATTGTTTTCAATTTCTTTTTGAGATTGAGAAGGTTACGGGGAGATTCAATCGAGTTGTTCAACATGGTGAGGCGTTTCGATAGTGTAGATCGGGAGAAACCGTTTCCAGTGGCAGGAGGGCTGGTAGCCAGAGGACACAGATTGAAGGGAATTGACAGAAAAATACACGGGGGAGGAGCAGAATGCCTAAAAGAGCGGTGGAAGCAGATTCAATAGTAACTTTCAAAATGGAATTGGATATCTACTTGAAAATAAAACATTTGCAGGGTTACGGGGAAAGAGCAGGGCAGTGGGACTAATTGGATTGCTCTTTCAAAGGGCCGGCACAGGCACGCTGGGCCAAATGGCCTCCGTCCATGATGTACGGTTCTATGACTATTGTTCTGTATCTGTAAATTTGACGCCTGACGTATGATTGACTCAAAACTGCCACAACTGAACGAACAGATCTGCGGTGGCATTGCTCACAGTGACTTAGAGGACACATTGTTTCCGAACAATGGGGCTGTTTATGCCACATAGGGGATACTATCAGGGACGCTGATCTACAGTGACCGAATAAGTCCAATTCTACTTTTATTCAACAGTATGATGGGATTTTCACTGGTACTTTGGGGGGTTACATTCCATGACTTTATCCATGACTTTGTGAAAACTGTAAATATGTTTCCTTTGTGTTGCACATAATTCCTTTACTTATGCATTCACTTTTTTTTTTGAATCCGTTACATCTTTTTAAGCTAAGAAAACACAGCAAGACAGTATGTAAGATGTTCCAGTTGGAGATAGATAAGCATTTAGCAACACTGGGGAAGAGGAGTGCGAGTTAGCTGCATTGGCGGGCGGGATGGGGGTAGCCCTTGGCTGTAGTGATGCTGGGGAAGAGGAGTGCGAGTTAGCTGCATTGGTGGGCGGGGTGGGTAGCCCTGGGCTGTAGTGATACTGGGGAAGAGGAGTGCGAGTTAGCTGCATTGGTGGGCGGGGTGGGTAGCCCTTGGCTGTAGTGATACTGGGGAAGAGGAGTGCGAGTTAGCTGCATTGGTGGGCGGGGTGGGGTAGCCCTTGGCTGTAGTGATGC
Source organism: Somniosus microcephalus (assembly GCF_052327205.1). Taxonomy (NCBI): domain Eukaryota; kingdom Metazoa; phylum Chordata; class Chondrichthyes; order Squaliformes; family Somniosidae; genus Somniosus; species Somniosus microcephalus. The sequence continues at coordinate 225,781,975 of NC_140995.1, forward strand.
TGGGGAAGAGGAGTGCGAGTTAGCTGCATTGGTGGGCGGGGTGGGTAGCCCTGGGCTGTAGTGATACTGGGGAAGAGGAGTGCGAGTTAGCTGCATTGGTGGGTGGGGTGGGGTAGCCCTGGGCTGTAGTGATACTGGGGAAGAGGAGTGCGAGTTAGCTGCATTGGTGGGTGGGGTGGGGTAGCCCTTGGCTGTAATGATGCTGGGGAAGAGGAGTGCGAGTTAGCTGCATTGGTGGGCGGGGTGGGTAGCCCTGGGCTGTAGTGATACTGGGGAAGAGGAGTGCGAGTTAGCTGCATTGGTGGGCGGGGTGGGTAGCCCTTGGCTGTAGTGATACTGGGGAAGAGGAGTGCGAGTTAGCTGCATTGGTGGGCGGGGTGGGGTAGCCCTTGGCTGTAGTGATGCTGGGGAAGAGGAGTGCGAGTTAGCTGCATTGGTGGGCGGGGTGGGTAGCCCTGGGCTGTAGTGATACTGGGGAAGAGGAGTGCGAGTTAGCTGCATTGGTGGGTGGGGTGGGGTAGCCCTGGGCTGTAGTGATACTGGGGAAGAGGAGTGCGAGTTAGCTGCATTGGAGGGCAGGGTGGAGGTAGCCCTTGGCTGTAGTGACGCTCCTAGAATTTGGAGGAACGGCATTGAGGATGCTGGGATTTAAAAAAAATTCACTTATGGGATCTGGACGTCGCTGGCAAGGCAAGCATTTATTGCCCATCCCTAGTTGCCCTTGAGAAGGTGGTGGTGGTGGTGAGCTGCCTTCTTGAACTGCTGCAGTCCGTGTGGTGAAGGTACTCCCACAGTGCTGTTAGGGAGGGAGTTCCAGGATTTTGACCCAGTGCTGATGAAGGATCGGCGATATCGTTCTAAGTCACGATGGTGTGTAACTTGGAGAGAAACTTGGAGGTGGTGGTGTTTCCATGCGCCTGCTGCCCTTGTCCTTCCAGGTGGAAGAGGTCGCGGGTTTGGGAGGTGCTGCCGAAGAAGCCTTGGCGAGTTGCTGCAGTGCATCTTGTAGATGGTACACACTGCAGCCATGGTACGCTGTTAGGAGATGGGGGGAGGTGAAGTCTTCAGGTCTGGCATCACTGTGGATTTGGGATCACTTTGGGTGGAGTGTGGGGTTTGGCTCACAGGTTGGTTCCTGGTGCCCATCAGCAGTGCGGGGAGGGGGACAGGCCTCACAGTACCCCAGCGGGGAGGGAGAAGGTCCTTGGTCTAGTGGCACGGGGTGGTAAATTTCTAAGAGATTTCTCTTACAATTGGGGCTCTTGTGTCTCACAGATACTCCTTTACATTTTGTAACTAGCAACAAGACACAGGGGATAAATAGGATTCAAACACAATCAAAAGCGACTACAGGTATATAATCAATACAATTTGTCATTTTTTCACACACACACAGCCTCTTTTAGAAAAAAAAACTCAACGTAAACTATCTGAATTAACTTTTCTTCAAATCATTTTGAAAATCAACCAAAAGGATATTGTTTGTGACTGAAGAGAAGCACTACTGTGTCATTTAGGCTAACTAAATGCTACTGAAGTATCCTGGGAAATTGTACGCATTTCACACACTTTGACTGAGAACGTTCCTTCAGTTTACAGAGTCACAGCCGTGGCCGAAAATATCAAGTCCAAGCTTAGGCTTTTGGGAAAGAATACAGCTTTTGAGTAAAACTTTAGTGAAAGTAGTTAAATACTTTTAAAAAATTCAGCGATCATGTTATTGTGAAATATGTACTTTTGGATGCTATAATAGCTTATTTTGAACATTAGAAATTTCAGTTACTGAAAAAAATAAATGGCAAATGATTTTTTTTCAAAAAGTATTTTCACTGATTTGATTGGTTTGCTTTTCTAGTCAAGGTTTAGTATTATAGAAGATAGATGTGTGACATCCAAATGTGAGATATATAGATTCTTAGGCAGTCCCTCAGAACTGAGGATGACTTTCTTCCATATTAAAAATGAGCTCGCAGGTGGCTGATGAGTCCAATGCGGGACCTACAGTCTCTGTCACAGGTGGGGCAGATGGTGGTTGAAGGGCCGGATGGGTGGGGTGCTTGGGTTGACGTGCGCTCCTTGCGCTGCTTGCGCTTGGCTTCCGCTTGCTCCCGGCGAAGAGACTCGAGGTGTTTGGTACCTTCCCAGATGCTTCTTCTCCACTTTGTGCGGTCTTGGGCCAGGGATTCCCAGGTGTCGGTGGGGATGTTGCACTTTTTCAAGGAAGTTTTGAGGGTGTCCTTGAAGCGTTTCCTCTGCCCACCTGGGGCTCTCTTGCTGTGCTGGATCTCCGAGTAGAGCGCTTGTTTTGGGAGTCTCGTATTGGGCATGCGGACAATGTGACCCGTCCATCGGAGCTGACTGAGCGTGGTCAGAGCTTTGATGCTGGGGATGTTGGCCTGAGCAAGAACACTGACGTTGGTGCGCCTATCCTGCCAATGGATTTGCAGGATCTTGCGGAGGCAGCATTGGTGGTACCTCTCCAGTGCTTTGAGGTGTCTGCTGTACATGGTCCATGTCTCTGAGGCATACAGCAGGGCAGGTATCACTGCTGCCCTGTAGACCATGAGCTTAGTGCTGGGTTTGAGGTCCTGGTCTTCAAACACTCTCTTCCTCAGGTGACCGAAGGCTGTACTGGCACACTGAAGGCGGTGTTGGACTTCATCATCGACGTCTGCCCTTGTTGGCAGTAGGCTCCCGAGGTATGGAAAGTGATTCACGTTGTCCAAGGCCTTGTCGTGGATTTTGATAATCGGGGGGCAGTACTGTGTGCCGGGGGCAGGTTGGTAGAGGACCTTTGGCTTACGGATGTTTAATGTAAGGCCCATGCTCTCGTATGCTTCGGTGAAGGTGTTTACGATGGTTTGGAGTTCGACTTCCGAGTGAGCGCAGACGCAAGCATCGTCTGCATACTGTAATTCGACGACAGAGGATGGGACGACCTTGGATCGGGACTGGAGGCAATGGAGGTTGAACAGTTTCCCGTTTCTTCTGTAAATTAGCTCCACTCCAGTGGGGAGCTTACTGAGGGTGAGATGGAGGATTGCAGCAAGGAAGATTGAGAAGAGCGTTGGTGCGATGACACAGCCTTGCTTGACCCCGGTTCGTACGTGAATTGGGTCTGTGGCGGAACCGTTGGTCAGGATCACGGCTTGCATGTCATCGTGAAGCAGGCGGAGGATAGCGACAAACGTTTGAGGGCAGCCGAATTTGAGGAGGACACTCCATAATCCCTCACGGTTGACAGTGTCGAAGGCCTTTGTGAGATCAAAGAAGGCCATGTACAGTGGTTGGCGCTGTTCCCTGCATTTCTATTGTAATTGAAAAAAAAATTATAGATTAATTTATAGATTAACACTGACAGTGTGACACCAATGTTGAGACCTTATAAATGTTGACATATACAACATGCTTGAAAACTCTTGACACAGAAGAGCATAATAATTAGGAGCAGGAGTAGCCCATATGGCCCCTTGAGCCTGCACCACCATGCAATAAGATCATGGCTGACCTTTGACCTCAACTCCACTTTTATGCTCGATCCCCATATCCCTTGATTCCCCTCCAAAAATCTATCTCTCTCAGCCTTGAATATACTCAATGACTGAGCATCCACAGCCCTTTGGGGTAGAGAACTCCAATAATTCACAACCCTCTGAGTGATGAAATTCCTCCTCATCGCAGTCTTAAATGGCTGACCCCTTATCCTGAGACTATGCCCCCTAGTTCTAGACTCTCCAGCCAGGGGAAACAACCTCTCAGCATCTACCCTGTCAATCCCCCTCAGTGAGATCACCTCTCAGTCTTCCAAATGCCTGAGGATATAGGCCCAATTTACTCAATCTCTCCTCATAGGACAACACTCTCATCCCAGGAATCAATCTAGTGAACCTTCATTGCAGTGCCTCTAAGGCAAGTATATCCTTCATGTGTACAGGCAGTGCATGTCATAAGCAAGATTTTTGATATATTTTCGATATAGCGCATACTAGTGTTCTTGGCAAATCTCAGGATATTCTCTCAGTTTTACCTGTCCCTATCATATTCATATTGCTGGTTCTCTCTCCTCTTCCAGTTCTTTCTCTTTTTTGCTTCCCTTTCTCTGACCTCTTTCGCTTCTCCCTCTCTTTGTCGGCCTTTCTGGTGGTCTCTCTTTTCTATTCTCTCTCATTTCTTCTGCTGCCTTCTCTTTTCTTCTTTTGACTTGTGTTAATAGGAGGCCTGGGTAGAAGGTATATGCAGTGGTCGGTCAGTGGGACGTTTCGGCTGGGGCTGCAGGTCAGGGGGTGGAATGTTGTCTTTGGACTGCAGGTGGGTAGAGGGCTTTGTGCAGGTTTTTTGGCAGTCGACTCAAGGTGCCAGTGTGGGGGAGGGACATGTGGAGGGATCAAGATTGAAGGCCGTATTTTTGATTAGTGGCTGTATGACTCCATTCAGGGTAAAGCGATGACTGCAGGCACTAATGCCATGGGAAGCAAAGCAATGTGCAGGAGGTGGCTCTGTGGCTGTTCACCTTTGCAGACATAAATCTCAGGACATGGGGAGCGCTAAAAGGTAAGTATATGGGAAATGTAAACCTCACCAGTTTAAATCTAATACACATGGCAGGGCACCTAGGTGTGATGCGCAGGCATGATGACAATAGCATGATGGGACCTTCCTGTCACCATAGGACTTGTGCTATAGGTAAATGCTTAAATCTATTACTGGTTGATCTACTGTGGCATTGCCCAGGTTTAGTCAGAAGTTGTGGTCTCTCTTACCTGTCTCTGTCTTGCTCACATTGCTTTTTTCTCTCTGTCTCTCTTGTCCTCTGCTCCTGTGCCTCGCTTTCCCTTCACTTCAACTCTTCACTGTGTTTATCTTCCTTTCTGCTTTTCTCTCTCTGCTCTTCTGCTTCTCTGTTTTTCTCCGCTTTCCTTTCGAGTGGGGGTTGGTGGCTGGTGCGGGAGGGAAAACAATCGCTGAGGGTTTTTGAGCTGCATTTTCTGTTGGTGGGTGTGGAGGAAAATGTGACGTCTTCTTTCAATTCCCGACCGTTTCTTCCCATCGCTGATGCTTCTCCCATCACCTCACTCCTGTCACTGTACGTACTGCATCTCCTTCCCACCATCTCCCTCCTGATACCCCTCCGCCCTTCCCGCTGACCTCACACATTTGCCACCCCTTTCCATTCTCACTACTTGCTCATGCGCTGTATCCTCCTTAAATTCTCGCTGCCCTCTCAGCCTCTTCTGCTGATGACCTGTCCATTGCCTGCTCTCTTACCCTTCACTACCCATCCCTTGCAGTTTCCCCTCATCATCTTCTACAATCCTTGCCCTCAGCCTCACCTCCATCTGCTCTCCCCTCACTTCTTCCAGCACCTCCATTCCATTTCCTCTTCCTATCCCAACGCTTCCCTCCTTAGGCGCCATTCCCTTTGTCTCTCCTTCGAACCCCCATTCTCTTACCCAACCAGTCTCTTTCCTATCCGAATCCCGCACACCCCCACCTTGGTCTATTTCTCCTTCCCCTCTACCCTCAGCCTCTTTATCCATTATGACCAATCTCGATCTCCTCCCCCTCCATCAGCCTCATCCAAAACTCCCACTCCTTTATTCCCCTCCTCCCCAGCAGCCTGATGCAAGTCCCACTTCCGACTTGCTCCTTCTATTTCAGCTTCTCAGCACTTGGAAACTGCCGAACCAGGAGCTCATCACAGGACACAGGTAGGCATAAGAGTAAAGACGTCTTACTGCAATTATATAGGCCCCTGGTGAGACCACACCTGGAGTATTGTGTACAGTTTTGGTCTCCTTACCTAAGGAAGGATATACTTGCCATAGAGGGAGTGCAACAAAGGTTCACCAGACTGATTCCTGGGATGGGGGGATTGTCCTATGAGGAGAGATTGAGTAGACTAGGCCTATATTCTCTAGAGTTTAGAAGAATGAGAGGCGATCTCATTGAAACATACAAAATTCTTACAGGGCTTGACAGGGTAGATGCAGGGAGGATGTTTCCCCTGGCTGGGGAGTCTAGAACCAGGGGTCACAGTCTCAGAATAAGGGGTCGGCCTATAGGACTGAGATGAGGAGAAATTTCTTCACTCAGAGGGTGGTGAATCTTTGGAATTCTCTACCCAGAGGACTGTGGAGGCTCAGTCATTGAGTATATTTAAGACAGAGATCGATAGATTTTTGAATATTACAGGAATCAAGGGATATGGGGATAGTGCAGGAAAGTGCGGATGAGGTAGAAGATCAGCCATGATCTTATTGAATGGTGGAGCAGGCTCAAAGGTCCAAATGGCCTACTCCTGCTCCTATTTCTTATGTTCTTATGCAGGCATGGAACTGGGGGTGGGGGCTGAGGCCTGAGGCCAGTTGGACACATGGGCCTACAGTTGCAAGGGTTCGCGGCAGTGGGGAACAGTACAGCGAGCTTCAGAACTGTGCCAGTGGGTGTGGAAGGGAGGCTGGGCAGCCTGAGTCTGGAGGCTCCACAACTGGAGGACAAGCAGATCTGTGGAGGAGGCTGTAAAAGTAAATACTAGGGTAAATAAAATAAAGATAGACTCTAATTAGAAAGGTTAATTAAAAACTTTAATTACAATCTATAAAAAGAAAGAACTTGCATTTTTACAGTGCCTTTCATGCCCTCAGGATGCCCCAGAACTCACAGCCAAAGACGTACTTTGCTTGTTATGTAGGTAACATGGCAGCCAATGCCGATCCACAAACAGCAGCGATAAGTGACCAGTTAGCCTGTTTTAGCGATGTCGGCTGAGGGATGAATATTGGCCAGGACACTGGGGAGAGCTCCCCTGCTCTTCTTCAATTAGTGCCATGGATTTCTTAATGGCCAACTGAATAGAAAGACAGAGCCTCACTCATCCGAAAGTTGGCTTCTCCGACAATGCAGCGCTGCCTCGGTACTGCCCCGAAGTTCAGCCTGGATTAGGTGCTTCAGCCCTGGGGTCGGGCTTTGACATACAACCAGCCCTCTGACTCAGAAGCAAGGGCTCTACCACTGAATCATGCTGCTGTAATTAAAAAAAAGGCTTCAAATAAAACACTAGCTTTTGGAACATAATAAACATTTGATAGTTTTAAGAGCAGAGCTTACCTAAAAACGTACCTGCAGCGCCCCCTAGAGAAACGGAGCGGGTGATGCAGTAAGGAGCAGCGGAGCGCCACCTGGTGCTGAGTGGCCTGAAAGGTAAGCATCGAAACTCGTACAAGCTTTACAATTTAAAAAAGAAATTCTAGGCACTACACAACAAAATAGTAATATCAGGCTTGACTTATTGGTTGTTTGATAGATTTTTGTTCGGCAAGGGTATTAAGGGTTACGGAACCAAGGCGGGTAGATGGAATTAAGATACAGATCAGCCATGATCTAACTGAATGGCGGACAGGCTCGATGGGCTGAGTGACCGACTCCTGTTTCTAGGTTCTTATGGTGACAAAACCGTGACGCTGAAAGTAAATGTGATACACAGGAAGCGCACGGTAGACACAAGACTATATAACTAGTTGATCTCCCCTGGTGTACACGGAGAGTGAAGAGAGCACTTGGTGTGTAGCTGAAGTGGAGTTAGAGGGTGGGGGTATAATTGGACCAGAGGGCACAGATGTAATGCAGTCCCCATTTTAAAACCACACACACACACACAGACATCTTCCAATCGGATCACTGGACAGTGATGAAAAGTGGGTAACCTGTGGAATTCTCTACCACAGAAGGCGGTTGAGGCCAAGTCTTTAAATATATTCAAGAAGGACTTAGATATATTTCTTAGAGCTAAAGGTATCAAGGGATATGGGGAGAAGGCAGGTACAGGGTACTGAATTTGGATGATCAGCCATGATCTCATTGAATGGCGGAGCAGGCTCAAGGGGCCGAATGGCCTACTCCTGCTCCTATCTTCTATGTTTCTATGTTTCATTCCACTCACTGGCACATAGAAACATAGAAACTAGGAGCAGGAGTAGGCCATTCGGCCCTTCGAGCCTGCTCCGCCATTCAACGAGATCATGGCTGATCATCCAAACCCTAGCACCCGGTCCCTACACCGACAGCCATCCCACCCAAGCCCTATCCCCGTAACCCCACATATTTAATCCCCCCTAACACTAAGGGCCAATTTTTATCATGGCCAATCAACCTAACCCACACATCTTTGTAATGGTATCAGCAAATAGTGATGATATTTGTCTGTGTTTGATTACTTATGCCTTACAGCATATTTGTCTGTGTTTTTGATTGCTTGTGCCTTAGCAGCAGAAGTCATGTGACCAGACAAGCAGGCTGGCAGTTTTACTTTCAGTTTCATTCTAGATGCATCACAGCATAGTGTGTTCTGTAAAAAGCTGTAGAAAGTCTTGAACAAGACTTTAGATTAAACAACATTCTCTTTCAGAAATGAGCCTTTATTGAACCCAAAAAGAAATCAAAACATGATGTCAGAAGTGGCTGAAAGAGAAAAAATCTGAAGTTAGCAACTTGATGGGACAGTGAAAGCAGTTGTGGCAAGTAAGCGAAATCAGCTCTCCACATATTAGCAAGCCAGAAGAGAACATCGTTGCTTACCATTAGAGAATAGCTAACGAAGTGAAAAAATGGAAGGTTTACTCCCACCGGCGACGCTTCAATTAACAGGTAATGTGGCTGAAAATTGGAGAAGGTTCAAACAACGTTTAGAGTTGTATTTAGCGGCAATCGGAGCTGACAAGAAAAGTAATAAACAGAAATCGTCACTATTCTTGCATGTCGTGGGTGATGAAGCGCTGGAGGTGTATAATAACTTCACATTCGCTGTTGATGGAGACAAAATGAAGCTAGATAAAATAATGGAACAGTTTGAGGCCTACTGCATACCTAAACGCAACGTGACCTTTGAGAGGCACAAATTTTTCACGTGTACAGAAAATCGGTGAGACTATTGATCAGTATGTGACTGAACTGAGAAACCGGAGCAAATCGTGTGAATTTGGGGGACTCACAGACTCGCTGATAAAAGACAGACTGGTGTGTGGTATTCGAGATAATGGTCTAAGGGAAAGACTGCTAAGAGAGCAAGATCTAGACCTGGGAAAAGCCATAGCACTGTGTAGGGTTACAGAGACTGTGAAGTTGCAGGCAAAGGAGCTGTTCAGTGACAGTAGCTGCAACGTGGATGCAGTGAGAAAGAATGGATACAAACCGTTTAACAAAGAGAGCGCCAATGTGAAAAAAGAGACGTGGCCAGCAAACGAAAATGAAAGAGACAATCGGAAGTCATGTAGTCGATGCGGTACACAGCATCCACCAAGAAAGTGTCCAGCATATGGTAAAACATGCAATAGATGCAACAAAAACAACCATTATGCCCGTTGCTGTAAGAACCAAGCGCAACAAAGCAAGGTCCATACAGTAGATGAAAGCGAGATAGAGGAATTCTATGTAGATGTGGTGTCTGAAAACAAAAAAGAAGAAAGAGACTGGATGTTGACACTAAAAGTGAACGACATACACATTCCATTTAAATTGGATACTGGAGCACAAGTTAATGTGATATCAGAGACCGATTTTAAGAGAATTAGACCCAGACCAAAGTTACATGGAATACAAGTGAAAGTGACCGGATACTCAGGTACTGATATACCAGTGAAAGGAAAATGCATTGTCAAAGTAACACACAAGGACAGAGAGCACACGCTAGCATTAATCGTGGTGCCAAAGGATGTGCAAGCCATACTAGGTTTAAAAGCCTGTGAGAGACTGAACCTGGTAAAGAGAGTCCTCGTTGTGGAAAGTGAAAGAGAGACAGTCTATGATGAACTGAATGTTGCGTACACACCGGGTAAGCTGATGTATACAGCAGACACGTTGTCCAGAGCTGTTGACCCAGGAGAGCCCGCAAACACAGTGAAAAGACTGAAGTACAAAGCAAAAGACAGTGGAACTGACTTCTACCAAAGCATGCTTGTATACCGCACAACGCCGCTCGAGTGTGGTATGTCACCAGCCCAACTCCTGATGGGACGTCGGCTAAGGTCAAACCTACCCATCCCGGAGAACCTCCTGAAAACAAAAGAGGGGGAGAAAGTGAGGAAGTTCAAAGAACAACAGAAAGAAAAGCAAAAGTACTACTATGACAGAGGAACACAAAACCTACCTGAACTCCACACTGGTGACCAAGTAAGGTTGAAAGACAAAACAAACACATGGACTCAGAAGGGAACTGTCCTGAGTGAAGTTCAACCAAGATCATACACCATTCAGACAGATGAGGGTGCTTTTTCTGAGAAGAAATCGTCGAGATCTTCTCATGGGACCAGCCACAGCAGGTCAAGAGACTGATACTGGTGAACAACCTGATCACACAGCTGAGAACCAATCATCTGAGGCAACAACTCAGATTCAAGGACAATCAATCAGAAAATCCTCAAGACACGTGAAGCCTCCTGAGAGACTCATTGAGCAAATTTAAGGACTATTGTTAAAGGAGGAAGTAATGTTATCTTATTCTTTCTTCAAGTTCTAGTGTATTGACATATTTCATGTGAACACACAAAGCAAGGGTAAAAAGCCTTGATCATGATAATGATGATGTAAGTTCATTAAATGTTGTTAGTTAAAAGTAAAATACTTTTGTTTTAAGAAAGGGAGATGTAATGATATCAGCAAATAGTGATATTTGTCTGTGTTTGATTACTTATGCCTTACAGCATATTTGTCTGTGTTTTTGATTGCTTGTGCCTTAGCAGCAGAGGTCATGTGACCAGACAAGCAGGCTGACAGTTTTTACTTTCACTTTGTTTCTAGATGCATCACAGCATAGTGTGTTCTGTAAAAAGCTGTAGAAAGTCTTGAACAAGACTTTAGATTAAACAACATTCTCTTTCAGAAATGAGTCTTTATTGAACCCAAAAAGAAATCAAAACAATCTTTGGACTGTGGGAGGAAACCGGAGCACCCGGAGAAAACCCACGCAAACACAGGGAGAATGTGCAAACTCCACACAGACAGTCACCCGAGGCCGGATTTGAACCCGGGTCTCTGGCGCTGTGAGGTAACAGTGCTAACCACTATGCCACGGGGCACTAAGGACAATTACAGCACCCCTATTGCTGCCTCTGTTAACATCAGTGACTCAGAACTGGGGAAGTAAATTGGAGATCTTCTTATTCTTACAACTCAGTTCCACACTGGGCAGTGAATTACCAGCTGAGCCACTGGGAAGCTTCTCTCTGAATTTAGTGCAATAATCCAGTTTTGGGGGGTGGGGTGGGGGGCAGGGGTGGCTGTATCAGCATAAACCACACAAGCTTCTCTCATTCTGAATTCTGAGATTAGATTAATGCCTTGTAATTTACTCAGGCACAGCTGAATCTAGGCTTCTAGAAAAATAGGAGCAAGAGTAGGCCATTCGGCCCTTCGAGCCTGCACCGACATTCAGTATGATCATGGCTGATCCTCTATCTCAATACCATATTCCCGCTCTCTCCTCATACCCCTTGATGCCTTTTGTGTCTAGAAACATTCAAAAGGGAATTGGATAAATTCTTGTGTTCGGAAACCAAAGACTTGAGATTATCACTTAGACAAACCCTTAACACATCAGAACACAGGAACAGGACGAGGTCATTCAGCCCCTCGAGCCTGCTCCACTATTCAGTGAGATCATGGTGTGGAGATGCCGGAGTTGGACTGGGGTGGACAAATGTAAGAAGTCACACAACACCAGGTTATAGTCCAACAGCTTTATTTGAAATCACAAGCTTTCGGAGCGCTGCTCCTTCTTCAGGTGAAGTGGAGAAATGCATAAAGACACAGCTTATATAGTTTCCCTGACTGACCTGTTTGGACACCATTCACACCTTTGACTGCTGTGATTATCTCTCTGCCGAGGTGCGATAAATGGCAGTTGGAAAGGTTACCTGTAAACATCTGACATGATTCTCTGACTATATAAGCTGTGTCTTTATGCATTTCTCCACTTCACCTGAAGAAGGAGCAGCACTCCGAAAGCTTGTGATTTCAAATAAAGCTGTTGGACTATAACCTGGTGTTGTGTGACTTCTTACAGTGAGATCATGGCTGATCTGTAGCCCAACTCCATTTATCCGCCTTTGTTTCATATCTCTTGAAACCCCCTACCCGAACAAAAATCTATCTCTCAGTCTTGAAAGTTTTAATTGACCCAGCACCCACAATCCTCTTGTGGGAGTGAGTTACATATTTCAAATACCCTTAGTGTGAAAAAGTGCTTCCTAATATCACTCCTGAACGGCCTAGCTCTAATTTTAAGGAGAGCACCCTTGTTCTGGGCTCCCCCACCAGGGAAATAGGTACTCTGTATCTACCTTATCAAATCCTTTCAACATTTTAAACACTTCGATCATGGGAACACCGCCACCTCCAAGTTCCCCTCCAAGTCACACACCATCCTGACTTAGAAGTATATCGCCGATTCTTCATCGTCGCTGGGTCAAAATCCTGGAACTCCCTCCCTAACAGCACTGTGGAAGTACCTTCACCACATGGACTGCAGCAGTTCAAGAAGGCGGCTCACCACCACATCCTCAAGGGCAACTAGGGACGGGCAATAAATGTTGGCCTTGCGAGCGATGCCCACATCCCATAAGCGAATCGAAAAAAAAATCACCCCTCAGCCAGCTACACTCGAGGGAATACAAGCCGGTTATACAATCTCTCCTTGTAATTAAACCCTTTAAACCCTGGTGATATTCTAAAGAATTTGCACCACATTCACGGCCAGTATATCCTTCCTGAGGTACGATGGCCAAAACGAAGTGCAGTACTCCAGATGGAGTCTGACCAAAGCTCTGTACAACTGAAGCATCACTTCCTCCCCGTTATATTCCGAACCCCTTGAGATAAAGGCCAACTTTCCATTAGCCTTTTTGATTTTCTCCTGTGCCGGCTCTTTGAAAGAGTTGTCCAATTAGTCCCGCTCTCCTGCTCTTTCCCCGTAGCCCTGCGAGTTTTTCCTTTTCAAGTATTTATCCAATTCCCTTTTGAAAGTTACTATTGAATCTGCTTCTACCGCCCTGTCAAGCAATACATTCTAAATCATAACAACTCACTGCATTTAACATAAAGTCTCCTCATCCCACCTCTGGTCCTTTTGCCAATGATATTCATTCAGTTGAAGTGTCTCCATAATTCCCATCATCCAAGAGCTGACTGACACTCTAAATCTCTTTTCAAGATCCACGATCTGCAAGTCACCCAGTCTTACCCGGTTCCTGCTGAAGAACATGAGCCAGCTCACACTGGCTCACACTATTCCCACTTTCATAGTAATAAGCTAATGCGTGTGAAGCTACTGCGGGAAACCTCCTCAGGGCTTTCGGTACCGTTATGCCATTATTGAACTCCACATCAAACTTTTTGGGGGCCGGGCAACACAACGGATTGGCAGGCGGCCCTTTGACCCCCCTAGGACCTAGGTTGAAACCCAGCCCCGACTGACTGAAGGACTCATCTCTCTGCCAGCTGTAAGGGCCAATGTGAAATGAGTCTGGGGGAAGTCACAGCCCAGCTCCTAGTGGGCACAAGTCCACACAACAATAAAATAGCCCAAGGTACATGGCTACTTGGCACCAATCTGCCAGGTTCTCTCAGGCCGCAGAACGGCCCGTGCCAGAGATACAAGCTTCATGATGTCACAGTAAAGAGTTGGCGCTGAGACGCATCAATCAGACCATGCTGGACTCGACATCGAACCTGTGCTGCAGCTGACGTGAACGAAAAGTTCAGGAGCAGATTACTTTCTGACGTATAATGGCCCTGAAATTCCGTGTGGAGGGAAGATTGGGATTTCGAGGCCACTACATCTGGTCGAGATGCTGTTTGTTAAAATGATCAATTGCGCCACCTATAGGAGATGATATCATACAGCAGAGGGCAGCAATGGAAATTTCCTTTTTGTCGATGCATTTTTTGTCCTATCAAGAGAAAGTTAACAAATATGCAAATAATCCAGCCCGTATCACTCTCACTATTGAAAAAACATTATTTTCTTGCTAATTTCCTCCCCTGTTCTCCTCGAGGCACTGACTCCTTGCTGGGGTGCTGGTTCCACAAGGCCAAAGACCCTCCAGTACCTCACCCAGGCGGCTATTATTAATGTGTGAGCCAGCGAAGGCTGAAAGACTATTTGACCGTAGGAGGCAGCACAGCCAATCCCAATCTTTTTCTCAATTTACAATTCTTTCAGGTGAGAAATTATTCCAAGGCCCTGTCTGCCCTCTCAGGTGGATGTAAAGATCCCATGGCATTATTTTGAAGAAGAGCAGGGGAGTTCTCCCTGGTGTCCTGGCCAATATTTATCCCTCAACCAACATCATTAAAATGATTATATGGTAATTATCACCAGCCATTCAATAAGATCATGGCTGATATTCTACCTCAGCTCCACCTTCCCGCACTATCTCCATTTCCCTTGATTCCCTTAATATCCTAAAATCTATCAATCTCTGTCTTGAATACGCTCAACAACTGAGCCTCCACAGCCCTCTGGGGTAGAGAATTCCAATGATTCACAACCCTTTGAGTGAAGAATTCCTCCTCATCTCAGTCCTAAATGGCCGACCCCTTATTCTGAGACCGTGACCCCTGGTTCTAGACTCCCCAGCCAGGGGAAACATCCTCCCTGCATCTACCCTGTGAAACCCTGTAAGAATTTTACATGTTTCAATGAGATCACCTCTCATTCTTCTAAACTCTGGAGAATATAGGCCTAGTCTCCTCAATCTGTCCTTATATGACAATCCCCCCATCCCAGGACTCAGTCTAGTGACCTTTTGTTGCACTCCCTCTATGGCAAGTATATCCTTCCTTAGGTAAGGAGACCAAAACTGTACACAATACTCCAGGTGTGGTCTCACCAGGGGCCTATATAATTGCAGTAAGACATCTTTACTCTTATACTCCAATCCTTTTGTAATAAAGGCTAACATACCATTTGCTTTCCTAATTGCTTGCTGTACCTGCATGTTAACTTTCTGAGATTCATGTACAGGGACAGCCAGGTTCCTCTGAACACCAGCATTTCCCAATCTCTCACCATTTAAAAAAATTCTGCTTTTCTATTTTTCCTACCAAAGTGGATAACTTCACATTTCTCCACATTATATTCCAACTGCCACATTCTTGCCCACTCACTTAAGCTGTCTATATCCCTTTGCAGCCTCCTTGTGTCCCCCTCACAGCTTACTGTCCCACCTAACTTTGTATCGTCAGAAGACTTGGATACGTTACACGCGGTCTCCTCACCTAAGCCATTGATATGGATTGATATAGATTGTAAATAGCTGATCCTTGCGGTATGGCTCAGCTGCTCAGTGGATAAACTCGCTGAGTCTCATTGGGGCTTTTAAAGGGTATTTCCCCCTCCACCGCGTGCCTCACACTAGCCCAGGCCTCCGCCATGGAGCAGCAGCACTAGCTGGTGCTACAGAGTGGGAGCTACGCCAAAGGAGCAGCAACAGCGCCACCTAAAGGTACGGAGTGGGCAATGCAGCAACAGCGCCACCTAAAGGTACGGAGTGGGCAATGCAGCAGCAGCGCCACCTAAAGGTACGGAGTGGGCAATGCAGCAGCAGCGCCACCTAAAGGTACGGAGTGGGCAATGCAGCAGCAGCGCCACCTAAAGGTACGGAGTGGGCAATGCAGCAACAGCGCCACCTAAAGGTACGGAGTGAGCAATGCAGCAGCAGCGCCACCTAAAGGTGCGGAGTGGGCAATGCAGCAGCAGCGCCACCTAAAGGTACGGAGTGGGCAATGCAGCAGCAACGCCACCTAAAGGTACGGAGTGGGCAATGCAGCAGCAGCGCCACCTAAAGGTACGGAGTGGGCAATGCAGCAGCAGTGCCACCTAAAGGTACAGAGAGGGCAATGCAGCAGCAGCGCCACCTAAAGGTACAGAGTGGGCAATGCAGCAGCAGCGCCACCTCGGGCTGAGTGGCCTGAAACTCGTACAAGCTTTTCTCTGTAATCGGGTTGTCTCACTCAACTGCGTCACTGGGGCAACTAGCGAGGGGAGCAGAGCCACAACATGTCTCCATCAACCTTAAAACACACAATAAAAATAATTCTACGAATAGACAGGAGATATGAGTCTTTCTATTAGGCACTTTACAGCCTTCTGGACTTAACATCGAGTTCAACAATTTCAGACTATAAACTGGCCCCTGTATTTCTTTATATATTTTTTTCTCTTGTATCCTCACATGGTAGCTGTTAATGTTGCTGCCATCATCATCCACACATCGTCTAGAGCCATCTTTTGTTTCTTAACTTGTCCCATTACCTTTTGCCTTGCACCATCATCCCTTTTGTCAGTCAATCTCTCCTGCCTTCCACCCCATCACAGACCTCCCCTTTGTTCTTTCCTCCCCTCCTCCCGGCCCCTGCTCAAAAATCTCTCCTCCCTAACCTTTTCCACTTCTGACGAAGGGTTCCACCCGAAATGTTAACTCTGTTTCTCCTCTCTTCGATGCTGCCTGACCTGCTGAGTGTTTCCAGCACTTTCTGTTGTTATTTTATATGAATCTGGTTGTTGATGTTGGACAGAAAAGTGAAAGAAAGCTTATGTACAGCTTTATGAAAGAAAGTGTATGGATGGTATTTCTCATTCTGCTATTTTATTAGAGGCTTTAATCCATTTAAGATATGCAGCTTAACACCTATAGAATGGAGGATAGAGGATTGCGATTCTGCAGGTTGAGTCTTCATCAATGCTCACCACAGCCATCCCTGAATAACATGGAATATATTTGCTCTCCCAAAAGTTAGAAATGTAAATGATTAAAGAGTTGGGGAGGGGAGTGTGTCAATACCTCTTTAAAAAGTATGCGTAGCCATGTATTGTTAGAAAGAGTATCAACATTTTATTAACTATATAAACAAGTTTAACTTAAAAGAGTGGCAGGAGCCAGTGCTGAGCTCCACAAGTCTACAGCCCAACATATGCATACATACAGGAGAGAGAGAGAGAGAGAGCAAGTCACGCGACCATGGTGCACACATGTACAGCAAATGTTTGCCCTGCGTCACATTTTTCCCCTCACAGAAAAAGATATACAGGTATTATCTAATTGATTCGGAGTTCAACATAAACATACATAGTGGAACTCTGAACTGTAGCCGAAACAAAACGGCCAATCACAGTCAGGCGCTATAGAAACACATAGTCCTTCAATGGGAATGGAGGCTTGTGCTGTCTTCCAGATCTGCGATCGGTGACTGGTGTCTGACTACCAGGTGTTTCTGGAGTTGTAGATGTTGTCACTTGATTTGGAGACTGTGGACCGTTCGGAGAACCGCTGGGGACCTGCGTTTCAGTAAAGTCCTCAATCTCAGGAGTGTTGCTTACAGATGGTTCATCAGCATAAACCAACTGACAGCGATTCCCGCAGTATGATGAATCTCTAACTTGCACTCCGTAGCTTCCAGGACCCACCACACTTGTGCATGTACCAACACTCCAAGCACGCTAAACCAGGAAGTTTCATCTGTATCACCAGGCTGTATTGCTTGAAGTGGTTTCGCATGCATGTTGTAGTAATGCTGCTGACGTTACTTCATACCGACAAACGTGCAAGTGTCTTCCTCAGTCGAATATCTAGGCTGTAGGAGTATTCCCGCTATCGGAAGTAGTGTCTTGCACCTATGACCCATAAATCTCTGTGCAGAGCTTGTGCCGACACCTTCACTCAGCATGTTGCACCAATCTAACAGAGCTAAGAACGCTGATTGACCTTGCTTTTCTGGAAGAGTCGTTTGTCGGTCTTGATGGCAGCCTAGGCTTTGCGATTGGACTGCGGGTAGTGAGGTAATGACATCACGTGTTTATATTCCCATCTCTTGGTAAACACTGCAAGTTCTGTTGAAGTGAACTGTGGACCGTTATCCGTCACTAGGATGTCTGGTAGTGTCTCACCTCCTGACTCCCCAAAGCCTTTCCACCATCTACAAGGCACAAGTCAGGAGTGTGATGGAATACTTTCCACTTGCCTGGATGAGTGCAGCTGCAACAACACTCAAGAAGCTCGACACCATCCAGGACAAAGCTATACCTGCATGTTAACTTTCAGTGATTCATGTACAAGGACACCCAGGTCCCTCTGAACACCAACATTTCCCAATCTCTCACCATTTAAAAAATACTCTGCTTTTCTATTTTTCCTACCACATTATATTCCATTTGCCATGTTCTTGCCCACTCACTTAGCCTGTCTATATCCCCTTGAAGCCTCTTTGCATCCTCCTCACAACTTACATTCCCACCCAGCTTTGTATCATCAGCAAACTTGGATATAATGGCCCAGAAATTCGGGTCGGGGGCTTCCCGCGGGTGCAAGCCCCCGACCTGCACTTACCTAGCGCGCCGGCCGTTGAGCTGTGGGCCCGCGTGGAATTCCGATCCGGGGCCTGGTCCAGCTCCCGGCGCGCAGTGCTTGCGTATCCCAGGGGCGCAGTTAGTTCGATGCGTCCCCTGGGATCACATGGGCCATGGGGAGCCAATCGGAGCAGGGAATGCTCCATTCATAAAATTGACAGGAAGAGCTGTCAAAACTTATAAATACTACGGCCCCAAACATCACTAAATCTTCAAATAAATTTTAAAAAAACATCACATTTTTTAAATAAACTATAAATTACATGAAATAACTATTTTAAACAATAATTTAAATTTTTGAAAAAAATAATTTTATTTTCTAACGGGGCTAAAAATAAACTTACCTTGCTTTAAAGTATTTAAAAATAATAAGCCTGTGGAAAAAATGTTTTAATTTTAATTAATTCACCACTTACCTTGTTTAAATGTGTAACTTTTGCAGACTTACCCTCCCGGGAAAACCTGCGAAAAAAAACGAAGTTCGATGCGCACGCGCAGCCTCTCCCGCGCACGCGTTCGACCTCTGAACCCCTTTGTTCAGGGGAACGGAAGTGCCGGTTTCCCGCGCATGCGCAGTGCATGCAGGAAACCGGCACTTCCATTGGGCTTACGGGTGAGTACCCAATGCGTACTCACCTGTGGAGACCCGAATTTCTGGGCCATTACATTTGGTCCCCTCATCTGAATCATTGACGTAGATTGTGAATAGCTGAGGCCCAAGCACTGATCCTTGCGGTACCCCACTAGTTACAGCCTGCCAACCTGAAAATGACCCGTTTATTCCTACTCTGTTTTCTTTCCGTTAACCAATCCTCAATCCATGCTAGTATATTACCCCCAATCCCATAAACCCTAATTTTGTTTCATAGGATTACATAGGATATACGGCACAGAAACAGGCCATTCGGCCCAACCAGTCCATGCTGGAATTTATGACGAGCCTCCTCCCGTCTTTCCTCATCTAAATCTATCAGCATAACCTTCTATACCCTTCTCCCTCATATGCTTGTCTAGCCTCCCCTTAAATGCATCTATACTATTCACCTCAACCATTCCCTGTGGTAGCAAGTTCCACATTCTCACCACTCTTTGGGTAAAGAAGTTTCTTCTGAAATCCCTATTGGGTTTCTTGGTGATTATCTTATATTGATGACTTCCAGTTATGCTCTTCCCCACAAGTGGAAACACTCTCTCTGTATCTATCAAAATGCTTGATTATTTTAAAGAGCTCTATTAGATCACCCCTCAGCCTTTTATTTTCAAGAGAAAAGAAACCCAGCCTGTTCATCCTTTCCTGATATGTAGACCCTTGCATTTCTGGTATCATCCTTGTAAATCTTCTCTGCACCCTCTCCAGTGCCTCTATATCCTTTTTATAATATGGCGACCAGAACTGCACGCAGTACTCCAAGTGTGGTCTAACCAAGGTTCGATACAGGTTCAGCATAACTTCTCTACTTTTCAGTTCTATACCTCTAGAAATAAACCCTAGTGCTTGTTTTTTTTTATTGCCTTGCTAACCTGTGTCGCAACTTTTAGTGATCTGTGTATTTGCACTCTGAGATCCCTTTGTCCCTCTACCCCACCTAGACTCGCACCCTCCAAGTGATAAGTGGCCTCCCTATTCTTCCTACCAAAATGTAATACCTCACATTTATCTGTGTTGAACTTCATTTGCCAATTATGTGCCCATTCTGCAAGTTTATTAATGTCCTCCTGTAACTTGTTGCAGTCCTCCTCAGTATTGACTATTCCCCCCAATTTGGTGTCAGGGTCTCCGGAATCATCGTGGTCTGCTGTGCCCTGCACAACACCGCACAGCAGCGCGGCTTACTGCTGCCTGAGGAACAAGTGGCTCAGCGCACAGCCTCCTCGGAAGAGGAGGAGGAGGAGGCAGCAGGTAAGGATGACCTTGTGGAGGCAGATGTGCCAAATCCACCAGCATGCGCGCACATTGCTGGCCGTGAGGCAAGGGATGCACTTATCCATGCCAGATACTCGTAATTTTACGCATCAACCACATATGGCTGGCACATGGAAATGAATGTCTGGCCAACCTTCTTAACACACCATACAGCATCTGTACAATAAACTGTGGTTTTCTATCACACTCACCATCATCATTACAGATGAAAGGCGCCCTGACCCCTCACTATTCAACTTCCATTTCTGAGCACACATAGGCCAACTCTTTGACTATTTGCCATCGCTTTTCTTTAATACATTTATAATCACGATAACAAACATTTGTATCAGATGAAAACACCCAAGTGACTACCCTTGTGACTATTTGTGTGTTAACTTTCTCTTACGCGTGCTTCTACATAGTTTTTCCCCTGTGGCTTCAGCAGATGTAGAGGCACCTTGCTCACTTCTATGCTGCGCCTGCTTTGACGCCTTAGGCGGGCGTTCTCTGGGTTTGGGAGCCTGGGAGGGCTCCGCAACAGTCTGCTCCTCCTGTGGCTATGCAGGGGCTAAGACGGTCATCTCAGTTGGGTGAGGAATCTGGGGCTCTGACCGAGGGCTCTGCTGTGGCATGGTTGTGTGAGCGCTTGGAGAGGAGCCCACACTTCCTTGTTGTTGACCACCAACATCCCTCTCATGGGTCACCCGCACTTCACTGCTAGCAAATGGCTGGAGAGCACCTTGCTGCACATCAGTGGGGCCATGAGGGCCCGTCTCTGTACTGACAGTCCTCATAATGGGGACGTCTATGTACCTCTGGTTCCTCTCCTCAATAGATGCCTATCTAACCTCCATATCAGACCATCTATTTAGAAGAGTCACCATGTTCATTTGAGTTTGGCGATTTATGTCCTCCATGGAGATTGCCATCCTTTGCATGGCGGCACCTACATTCGCCATTGAGTGCACCATCGCATTGCTCATGTTTGAGATGGACTCCTCCATTCTCTGCACACTCGCAGTTACCCTGGATGCAAACCCTGTCAGAGACTCCTGCACTTGTTCCTGGAGTTCCAGCACCGCTCCTTTCTGGATGGCCCCAGAGGCCCAGCGTCTAAATGCAGCTGAGCAGAGCTAGGAGCTGCCTGTGGCCTCCGACGAGGACTCTCCACTGCTGTCGCTGGCTCCACCATCTGCTGATGCTCACTTGTGAGCTGTGATACACCAGGTGACAACACTACTCTATGTCGCGATGGCCCCACCGAGGTTTGCGTTGCTGCGCTGGGTGCGTTGATTTCTGGTGACGCTGCTCCCTCAGAGGCTCTAGGTTCCTCTGAGGAGTCGTCCAGCTCTTCGTTCTGGACAGTGGGGAGGGGGGCTCTCGATAGTCCTGTGGGGGAGTAAAGGCATGAGATAGACATGTGATATTTAGGTAGCAGACACATCCTATTGTGCAGATGATCAGAAATCAATCTGTATGAACATCAGATGCCATATGAGAGGGTTGCAAATCTATTCTGTCACCAGCTTCCTCTACTGCACCTGTCTCTACGTCCCCCGCTTCCAGCTCCTCTGCACCTCCCACGATGTCGAGGGCAGCCTCCTCAGCATTTGTTAAAGTTGCCAGGGACGGTGAGCCTCCTCTTGTCCTCTCTCTCTCTCTCTTATTGTGGGCTCTCTTTTCCTGCAATGAGGGACACAAGTGGAGTGTCAACGAGATTGATGGAGTGAGTGTAAAGATTCCATAACATAGAAGCTAAGAGGGAGACAAAGATGGAGACAGATGGCAAGAGGAAGCTGCCTCCCTGTGTGTTGTCAGTTGTTGTCATTGCATAACAGTGAGAGCGAGTGTGAGGGGTGCATAGTAGGATGGTGAAGTGATTCTGTACATAGAGAGAGAGGGATAGGTAAGGGTGCAAGGGAAGTAAGGGTAAGTTGGGATGTGGAGGAGTAGGTTGACAATGCAGAGTGCTGGTGATGGGAAGCAGATTGAAGGTAGTGTGATGTTATACTCACTTTTGCTGAGCGTAGCAGATCATTGAACCTTTTCCTGCACTGAACCCAGGTGCGTGAACACAAAGACCTGGCCCTCACCTCCTCAGCAATTTGCAGCCAGGCTGCCTTGGTTTGCTGAGGAGGCTTCCTCCGGCCATCGGGAGGGAACAGAACCTCCCTGCACCCTCTCACTCCCTCCACAAGAACATGGAGGGAGTCATCATCAAATCGAGGAGCAGCCTTCGATCTTGCAGCAGTCGTGTTCAAAAGACCCATTTCTGAGGAGCAGCAGAAAGCAAATGAAATCCAAAGGCTACATGGGCCCCTTAAATGCACCTGAATAGAAGACGTCAGCAGAGGTGAGCAGCAGGCCCGCACCCACTGATTGGGCCGGGTAGCGCGCACGGCGGGCTTAATAAGCCCAGTTGCATTAAAATCGTGATTTCAGAGCGGCTGAAGCCGGCAGCGGGACTGGACGCCGCCGTCCAGTCAACCCGACTCCAACCTGACTCCGCTGGGAAAATCGCGGCCTTCACGTTTCTACAGCATCATCTGATATCAGTCAGCCGTTCTCCCTCATCAATAACTGCAGTTTAAACAAGAATAACTCTCCAAATGTTGTTCCAGCTTCACCTTGTCTGAAATGTCAATCAAATGATTGAACTGGAGGCAGTTACAGGGAGATTAATGAACAAAGGCTCCCCTACAGGCCATGTAACCACAAACACATTCCTTACACAGATGTGGCCTTGGAGGAGTTAATATCCCGAGCTATTGAAATTATAACTTCTCGAACTCATGGTCAAAACATGTATCATGGAAGGACATTTAATGACCATAAAGATGTCACTTACCTCATGTCTCCCTGCACAGCTGAGCGATCTATAGGGGCTAGAAGACCAAAGGAAGCCTGTTGCTGAATTCCTTATCAGCCAAACGTCTCTGTCTAATACAACTATTAGTTCCCACTGACTAACTCAACATGGCCAGATCCGAAACAAATTCCAAAGTATCTGTTCTAATACCCACTTTAAAAAAAAACTTTTTCTCCACGTGCGATTTCACATGTTTCTACAGCATTACCTTATATCAGGCAGCTGTTCTCCCTTATTTCTCATTTAAAAAGCTTATAAGTTAATACGAAGAAATTAATATAAAAGAAATCGATAACAGTACCATCTGATTAACCCTTTTCTTACCTCTCCCTGTGACGCGGGGCGCACCTTTGCTGTACGTGTGTGGCGTCAGTGTCATGGCCACGTGACTCGCGCGTGACTTTCTCTCTCTCCTGTGTGTGCCTGTAGGTTGGCAGAATCATGGAGCTCAGCACTGGCCCCTGCAACTTTCATAACTTTAACTTGTTTATATACTTCATCAAATTGCTGATGCTCTTTCCAACAACGCATGGCTAGGCCTACTCTTTAAAGAGGTATCGACACTTGGTGGCAGCGGTTGTAGTCATTATTTAAAGCAGCTTTCACTTCTGGGTGGACATATGTGAAGTTATCCACTTTGGTAGGAAAAATAGAAAAGCAGAGTATTTTTTAAATGGTGAGAGATTGGGAAATGTTGGTGTTCAGAGGGACCTGGGTGTCCTTGTACACGAATCACTGAAAGTTAACATGCAGGTACAGCAATCAATTAGGAAAGCAAATGGTATGTTAGCCTTCATTGCAAGAGGATTTAAGTGTAAGAGTAAAGACATCTTGCTGCAATTATATAGGGCCCTGGTGAGACCACACCTGGAGTATTGTGCACAGTTTTGGTCTCCTTACCTAAGGAAGGATATACTTGCCATAGAGGGAGTTCAACGAAGGTTCACCAGACTGATTCCTGGGATGTGGGGATTGTCCTATGAGGAGAGATTGAGTAGACTAGGCCTATATTCGCTAGAGTTTAGAAGAATGAGAGTGATCGCATTGAAACATACAAAATTCTTACAGGGCTTGACAGGGTAGATGCAGGGAGAATGTTTCCCCTGGCTGGGGAGTCTAGAACCAGGGGTCACAGTCTCAGAATAAGGGGTCGGCCATTTAGGACTGAGATCAGGGGAAATTTCTTCACTCAGAGGGTGGTGAACCTAAAATGGCCTCACAAGTCGGATGTATAACCCAAGCAGTTACAGGAGGCGGAGAGGGGGCGCGGGTGTGGAGGCAACATTTTTGGTTTGGGGAATTGTAGCAAGGATTTAGTGAGAGAGGAGCAAGGTTTTGGGGTAAGATGGCTGAAGGTTCCATCACCAACGATGAACATACAGTGGACAAGCTTTGGAATGTGGTTGACTCTTAACTGCCCTCTGACATGGCCCAGTAAGCCAATCAGTTGTACCAAACTGCTATGAAAAACAATGATAAGAATAAAACTGGATGGACCACCCGGCATCGACTTAGGAACCGGGTTCAGACATGACAAAGGCACACCCAACACATTCGACCCTACAAAGTTCTCCTCACTAACACCTGGGGACTTGGGAGAGCTGTCCCACAGACTGGTCAACAACAGTCTGACAGAGTCATCCTCACAGAATCATACCTTTCAGCCAATGTCCCAAACTTCTCCATCACCATCCCTGGGTATATCCCATCCCATCGGCAGGACAAGCCCACCAGAGGTGGTGACACAGTGATATACAGATGGGACGGAGTGGCCCTGGGTGTCCTCAACATTGACTGCGGACCCCATGAAGTCTACATAAGAACATAAGAACATAAGAAATAGGAGCAGGAGTAGGCCAATCGGCCCCTCGAGCCTGCTCCGCCATTCAATAAGATCATGGCTGATCTGATCCTAACCGCCAATCCACTATCACAGAACCATCTCCTGAATCTAACAGAATTAGACACACGAAATAGGAGCAGGATCAGGCTACACGGCCCCTGGGCCCGCTCCGCTACCCACAGGGCCATGACCGATCCGAACCTAGACTCATGTCCAAATTCCTGCCCGCTCCCCGTAACCCTTAATTCCCTTTACTTCTAGGAAACTGTCTATTTCTGTTTTAAATTTATGTAATGATGTAGCTTCTACAGCTTTTTGGGGCAACATATTCCATGGACCTACCACCCTCTGAGTGAAGTAGTTCCTCCTCATCTCAGTTTTGAAAGAGCAGCCCCTTATTCTAAGACTATGCCCCCTAGTTCTAGTTTCACCCATCATCGGGAACATCTTCCCCGCATCCACCCGATCCAACCCCTTCACAATCTTATATGTTTCAATAAGATCGCCTCTCATTCTTCTGAACTCCAATGAGTAGAGTCCCAATCTACTCAACCTCTCCTCATATGTCCATCCCCTCATCCCTGGGATTAACCAAGTGAACCTTCTTTGTACTGACTCGAGAGCAAGTATGTCCTTTCTTAAGTATGGACACCAAAACTGTACGCAGTATTCCAGGTGCGGTCTCACCAATACCTTGTACAACTGAAGCAATACCTCCCTATTTTTATATTCTATCCCCCTAGCAATGAAAGCCAACATTCCATTGGCCTTCTTAATCACTTGCTGCACCTGAAGTCTCATGGCTTCAGATCAACTCTGGGCAAGGAAACCTACTGATTACCACCGACTGCCCTTCTTCAGCTGATGAATCAGTACTCCTCCATGTTGAACACCACTTGGAAGAAGCACTGAGAGTAGCAAGGGCACAGAATGTACTCTGGGTGGGGGACTTCAATGTCCATCACCAGGAGTGGCTCGGTAGCACCACTACTGACCGAGCTGGTCGAGTCCTGAAGGACATAGCTGCCAGGCTGGGCCTGCGACAGGTGGTGAGAGAACCAACATGAGGGAAAAATCTACTTGACCTTGTCCTCACCAATCTACCTGTCGCAGATGCATTTGGCCATGACAGTATTGGTAGCAGTGACCACAGCACAGTCATTGTGGAGATGAAGTCCCGTCTTCACACTGAGGACACCCTCCAGTGTTGTGTGGCACTACCACCGTGCTAAATGGGATAGATTCAGAACAGATCTAGCAGTTCAAAACTGGGCATCCATGAGGTGCTGTGGGCCATCAGCAGCAGCAGAATTGTATTCCACCACAAGCTGCAACCTCATGGCTCAGCATATCCCTCACTCTACCATTACCATCAAACCAGGGGACCAATCCTGGTTCAATAAGAAGTGTAGAAGAGCATGTCAGGAGCAGCACAAGGCGTACCTAAAAATGAGGTGCTAACCTGGGGAAGCTGCAACACAGGACTACATGAATGCTAAAATGCGGAAGCAGCATGCTATAGACAGGGCTAAGTGATCCCACAATCAACGGATCAGATCAAAACTCTGCAGTCCTGCCACATTCAGTCGTGAATGGTGGTGGACCATTAAACAATTAACGGGAGGAGGAGGCTCCATGAATATCCCCATCCTCAATGATGGTGGAGCCCAGCACGTGAGTGCAAAAGACAAGGCTGAAGCATTTGCAACCATCTTCAGCCAGAAGTGCCGAGTGGATGATCCATCTCATTCTCCTCCTGAGTCACACAATCACAGAAGCCAGCCTTCAGCCAATTCGATTCACTCCATGTGATATCAAGAAATGGCTGAGCGCACTGGATACAGCAAAGGCTATGGGCCCCGACAACATCCCGGCTGTCGTGCTGAAGACTTGTGCTCCAGAACTAGCTGCGCCTCTAGCCAAGCTGTTCCAGTGCAGCTACAACCCTGGCATCTATCCGACAATGTGGAAAACTGCCCAGGTATATCCTGTCCACAAAAAGCAGGACAAATCCAATCCAGCAATTACCGCCCCATCAGTCTACTCTCAATCATTAGCAAAGTAACGGAAGGTGTCATCAACAGTACCATCAAGGGGCACTTACTCACCAGTAAGCTGCTCACTGATGCCCAGTTTGGGTTCCGCCAAGGCTACTCTGCTCCCGACCTCGTTACTGCCTTGGTCCAAACATGGACAAAGGAGCTGAATTCCAGAGGTGAGGTGAGAGTGACTGCCCTGTAAGGTTCGAAAATTTCTGCACAACCCCAGAACAGAAGGAAAGTCATTTTTAAAATGGACTTTGGAACATCACAGAAGGAATCAGTAAAAGGGATAAAAGGTGTGGTTGGGCCTAACAGAAATATTTTCAAAGAGCTAAATTACACAGTTTTCCTAAGAGTAAGAAAGAAGAGATTTTGGACTGTTTTAAGGAATATTGGGCCAAAGGGATTTAAAATAAAAATCCCAGGAAGATATTTGGCTGGTTTAAAAGACATGTTCAGGTTTGCAAAAGGCTGGAACAAAGGGGAGGTGGGGTGGGCCCCCGAGTTTGGATATTGAACTGTCTAGGAATGTCCAGGGCCGCCCCAGTTTTACATAAGGACAATGAAGCCTGGTATCCCGCCGAGAATTCACAGAGCCAGGTATCAAATAAACAGGACATGTCCCCAGGAAATACAAAGGAAGGAACATTAGCCCTACAGGTTACAACAAACAAACCACAGTCCAAAAACCAATTAAAGAGATTGACAAACGTTTTGCATTTTTAAACTGGTTTCAAGGCAACCCCGAAACCAGTTAAAGGCCGATTAAGTTTAGATGAGCCATCCCCTAAACTCGTTAAGCTTGAATGGGCCATCCCGAAGCTCGTTAAAATTTTAAAACACATTAAAATTAACGAGCCTGCCAAATTTAACAAAGAAACCCGAGATTTGGCAGTCAGATAAGCCAGGCCCCAAATTAGTATAATTGAGGCCTGCCTTTTCAGTTCAAGCAGTTCAGCTCAACAGTTCAGTTCGTTCGTCAGCTCAGAAGGCAGCCAGTTCGAGTCAGTTCAAGTTCAGCCAACCAGCTCAAGAAAGAGAGCATCATCGGAGACTCGAAGGAAGAAAGAAGAAACAGAGATCGCGGCAACCAAAGGCCTACAGAAACCAACAACCACCAATATTACCACCAACCAGGTAATATTGGGCTACCGCGACCAACAAGAAACCAACCGCTGAAAAACTCACGAACCAAAGACTTGTTTCCACTCTACAGGCTAGTCTGACTTACCCCTGGGTAAGTTTTGGACACAAAAGACCCTAAAACTAGCCCTAACCAAAGGAAATTGGGCACTTACCCGATAGATCTATCAGCGCGACTAACCGCATCTGCGGACAAACCCAAACTGAAGACCCAACGCAGGTGCAGTCTTCTACCACGTCCGAGGTACGGTAGGCCCCAACCGCCACAACTAAAGAGAACCCCGAAATCGCGAACCTCTACATCTGTCAAGAAAGTGGTTTTGGTGAGCATTTCCTGGTCCTCTGGATTCCAGCCTAGCTAGTGTAGTGGGGTTGGGAGGGTAAGAGTTTTTGTGTATTGTAGTTCTCCCTCGCTTATTCCGAGTGTTTCCCACCCTTTTAATGTATAAGTTTTATTGTATTGTACCTTTTTCCTGTCTCAAAATAAAGATCTGAATTCTTTTGACTAACCCAGGTGTCTGTTGCAAGTTTATTACAACCCCCAAATGAAAAAAAAGGGAGTGGGAGCGATTCAAACCACTCAAGGGAGTCAGAAGTGAAGCTGACAAACAACCCACGCCGCCACCCCTTACAGCATGGTGACCGCAGCAGGACTTTGGCAAAAGGGAAGTAATGCAATAGACCCTGTGTTTGATGAAAGGACAAAGATGGAAGCAAGGATTTCCTCTTACATTTTTGAGAAGATGAATATCACCAAGAAGTGGGTGACCAGTCTGTCGCGTGCTGGGCGTCCCATGGATGCTGCAGCCAAATGGACTGAGAGCAAGGATCATAAGAAGTCGGTAGAGAAGGCCATCTGGTTGGTCTGTGCCCTACGACAGATCCAGCTTTTAGACCAGCAGGTAAAAGCTTTGACAGCAGAGCTGCGGGAGGCAGCCAAACTGACTCAGGCAAGAGCTTTGGCAGGGGAAGAACTATTGCAGGAATTACAAGCACAGAATCAAGAGAAATTGCAGCTAGTAGAGAAACACAGAAACAGGCATGAGTATTTTTGGTGTCAAGTCACCGAAGCAAAAGGAAATGAGCTGGTACTGAAAGAGGAGAACGCTCGCCTAACCAGACAGTTAAGGGAACAGGAGGAGCAGTACAGGAATATAAAGGCAGCTTATCAAGTAGCAAGCACAAGGGATTTTGAAGCGGGAGATCACGGCCCCTATCAAAAGCAGATAGAAAGTTTAAAACTTGCTCTGTCCAGGGCAAAAGGCATGGTATGCCTAGTAAGCCTGGGTGCGGCCTGGGTAGACCTGGAAGTAGAAGTTGAAACTGCAGACATCACCTGTGGCGCCGGGGAGCAACTTGGTTGGGCAGCAGGAGGGACAAGCAATCTGTAGGGAAGACAGGGAGGAGTGCGCACCACCGCTACCTGTGGCGCCGGGTTTTAACTCGGTTTGGCAGCAGGCAGAAGTGGGCAAACAATTGCAGGGAAGGTCGGAGCCAGGGCCGATGTGCCCGACTCAACAGCAAAAGTTTGGCCTACCTGGGGGTGGTGGGGGCCTGGGGCCCCTTGAAAGCCAGTTTGTGATTCCCCATGGGACCCAACAGCTTAGGGCTATGGTAAGCCACTTGAGTAAGCTCACCCACAAGGGAGATCCCTCAGTTCACTTTTTGGAAGTGGAACAAGCAGCAGGCATTAATGAGTGTGACGACTCAGAAATGGCCAAGATGCTCCTGTTCACCTTGGATGGCAAGCTGTACCAGTCCCTCTCTGCTGAGTGCAAGAAGGGACAGGGAGGGTACGCTGCCTTCCGGGATCAAGTTCTGGAGGCCATGGGGAGGAATGATTGCAGTCCGTTCTCCCGGGTGGAGAGGACTACTCAGTTAGCAGGGGAGACCCCACAGGCTTTCGCAGACAGGCTGTGGCCTGTGTACAGGATTGCCTGTAATGGGGATCTTGACTGGGCTAACTTGAACCAGGATGAGCTGGCTCACTGGCTCCGAAGTCTGGTGGCAAACAGCTTGCCACAGATCAGAGCCAAGGCCGAGCTGTGCTTTGACCCAAAGGGCCCCCAGGTCACCGAGGAGGCAGTGGTCAGACAGCTGACCCTGGCTTACCGTAACGGTAGGGGGGTAGACGAACCACAGACAGAAGGGAAAGTGCATGAGTTTAAACCCAGCCAGGGTAAGAAGGAATGGCACCAGGAAGGGGGTATCCCTTCCAATGTGAGGCGTAACTGCTTCGGGTGCGGGAAGAGTGCGCATTGGAGAAGAGACTGTAAAAATCCTTGGAAGGATAGTGCAGGAAAGAGTGCCCCAGCTCCCGCCCCAAAAGCAGAAACACCGACCTCTACCCCCACAGTAGGTTCGATAGTAGCTGCTCTTCGAGTTTTGTTGGCTGGCCCAGGGCAAGTAGCCACAGCCACGGGTGCTTTAACTCCATCTGACCCCCCAGTTAACACAGACTTATGACTAGAGCCAGCGCAGCCTGCCTATCTATGTCCCCTTGAGTATGATGTATGGAAAAGACCGCTTGTTTGGATGGAGGTGGAAAAGGTACAAGGGACCTATCTGTTGGACACGGGAGCTTCAAGCACCATAGTCTACTCAGATAACCCCGCGACCTCACCTCTGTCTAACGGGGTCCCATACAGCTTAGTGGGGGTCACAGGTAACGAGCAGGTTGGCTCGTTCTCTGTCCCGCTGTCCATTCATTTAGGAGCACTCCACACAAAGTGGACTTGTGTTCTAATGAAGTGGGAGCAGGAAGGGAAGGAGATCCTGGGGGTTGATTTTATCATAGGCCACCGGATCCTAGTGGACCACTGTCTGTGGGGAGCATGCACCGGCAAAGAGAGTGAAGTGGCAGTTATCCCAGGGAAACAGGGCAAGGGGACCTTGTGCACCCTAAAACCCAAGGAGGGTTACGACCTCGAGCAAATGGTCAGTAACACTCCAGTGGAGTACCAGGCATTTGTGCGAGCACACCTCGGCGCATTTGCCACTCACAAGCATGATTGTGGGAGGGTGAACGGGGTCAAAGTGAGTGTAGATGGGGACCCCATGACCCGACCACAAAAGCAGTATAATTTCCCAAAAGAGTCAGAGAAGGAGATGGAAACGGCCATGACCTCTCTGGTCAAACAGCGGGTATTGAGACCAATAGCCACCCATGTAAACTCTCCGTTGTGGCCGGTTAGGAAACTGGACAACTCCTGGAGAGCCACGGTGGACTATCGGGTGCTCAATAGGAACATCCTCGCCTGTGCACCCTGATGCGCTATCAATTACTGCGAAAGACTGGAAGTTAAGTGAGTAACAAACAGGCTTTTATTAGCTAAAGAACGAAGGCATGCCTCTAGTGGTCGACCGGTCCTGAATGCCTGGGGGACTGCAGAGCAGCCGCCTTTATACCAGGGCATATGGGTGGAGCCAGGGGCGGAGCCAGCTGAGGCATGCACAGACAGGTACAACACTGGGCAAGAGTGAACAACAGTGAAGTGAACAACAGTGAAGTGAACAACAGTGGTTTACCACACACCCATGGTAGCAGCCGTCGCCGACCTCATTGGAAGTATGCCAGCCTCCGTGACCACCTACACGGTGCTGGATATTTCCAACGGGTTTTGGTCCATCCCTCTACGGAGAGAGGACCAGTACAAGTTCGCCTTTATGTTTAAGGGCCAACAGTACACCTGGAACTGCCTACTACAGGGGTTCCACAACAGCCCCAGCATCTTCCATCAGTGTATGGCAGATTGCTTAAAAGGCTTCAGCCGACCCCGACAGTTAGTCCAGTATGTGGATGACCTGCTCCTATTCACTGATGAAGGAGAGGAACACGGTCCACTACTGGCTGAACTGCTGGAGTTGCTCAAGCAGGAAGGTTTTAAGGTAAACCCCAAGAAGGTACAGATCAGCCAAAAGGAAGTAAAGTTCCTAGGGCTGGCTGTACGAGCAGGGGAAAGGGCCATAGATAAAGCCAGAAGGGAAACAGTGCAGGAGTTACCAGCCCCCAAGAGGGAGGGTAACCAAAGGGCAGATGAACTAGCCAAGCAGGGAGCTAGGGAAGGAGAGTTTGGGACCCCTACCAGACAGGGTCGGTAGCCGCAATCCGGGACAAGGGAGGCACACAAGGGGTAGCCTTGGTCCCGGACCTAAAGTAGGCCCAGGTACAGGATCCCATCCTCAGAGCCGTCCTGAACGCGCTCACAAAAGGGGAGAAAGTAGAGGGCAGGACTGAGAGTGGAGAACGGTCAGCAAGGGTTAACCGCACTAAGGCTAGAGAGCAGCCGCCTGCAGCTGTGGCAGACACACAGACCGCAAAGGTGGGGGCAGTGAATTGTGTGACTGAAGAGGCCCTCCCAACAATTAAGTGGGTTCAGGTACACTCCCAGTAGTCGGAGTCTTAAGAGGGTCTCCTCGCACACCACAGCCTAGGCTACCTTGGTCACCTGAGTATTATTTTAGAGTACGGTCCAGCCCCAGGAGAACCCTTAGCAGGAAGGGAAAACCAAAGGTTAGGGACAAGTCTAAGGATACGGGTTCCCAGCCTACAGCCTCCAAAGGTGAGGGACTCACAGGAGAGGTAGTGTTGGGCAAAGAGAGAGAGAAGGGTCCCCAGCCTGCGGCACCAGGCTGCGGGGAACCCACAGGACATGACAGGGACTTGGCAGCCACACCGAAGGGGGTAGTGTGTTGCAGCTCGGGAGGACACACTCCCCTGGTTAACTGGGAGTCAGGAAAACTCCCAGTTGTTTTAAGAAGGACTCTCCGAGTCCGGTGGCACAGGTCACCTTACGCCCAGGCGTACAAGCTGCCCAGATTCCATAAAAGGTACAGGCCAATCAGGAATTAGCCTGGCCATCCAGAGACGGGCGGCAGATGTATATCGCTTTCTGAAGTATTTTAAGTGTGTTTTTACAGTTTGGAGGTTTGGGATTTTAGTGGTTTAATTTTGGTTTAGGATAAGTTAAAGTTTTTGAATTTTGATAACTGTGTCCGGCCAGAGAACATTCGGGACATGGCTATTTTGTTTGTGTGCCCCTACAGAGAGGACATCTGGATGAGGAAGGTTCTGCTCCTGCTCACCCTGGTAGGGGTGAGCATCAGTGATCGAGGAGATGTGGAGAACTCCCATATTTATGGGTGTTCAGGAGAGAGAGCACCGATCGTTACCACAGGGGGTGGCGAACGGGGTGTGGAGGAGCTCGCCATTTACTCCCACGAGGGAAGGTGGCCAGGGTGGCTGGGGTCTAACTCGACCCAGTACTCCAGCCAGACCGGGTTCACGTATGGGGAGACCTCCATCCCGTGCCCCAGGGTACAGGTCGTTGCTACAAGGGTCAGTGTCACCATGGGGAAACGTGTATGTTTGATGTTGTGTTTGTACCGCTATACACAACTACATAAAATAATAAAGCAGCAGAGACTGAGAGTAACTTCAAGTGATCTTTACTGGGTAACTGGAACTTCGGCACTGACTATACAAATCGATACGCGTCTGTTATATACGCTCGCAACTAAGGATGTACATCCGCAAAACAAAGTAGTCCCTTCAATGTTGTATACATTACACTTCCTCCCCCTTTAGTTTAATAGTATATTAATGCAAAATTTCTATAATTAACATACAGAGCCTGTCTTTACAGTAACCTTTTTATTTTTTAAAAGTAACAAAATTCAAATGCCAACATAACATTTTATTTTGTCAACAGCCCTTTTACAAGTCAAGTCTCTGGGGAGGCCTCCTCTGCCTCGCTGGGTAACGTCTCTCCAGACTCTTTTGCTTTGGGGAATGAGACTGTACAGGTACAGGTGCATCAGGTGAGCTATCAGCACAGGTAGAGCTCTCAGCTGTTGATGAGGCTGGTGCTGATGCTGATGAATCAGGAGTGTCTATTTCCATGTCAGGTGAGTCTGGGCGAGGTATAGGGGTGTTTTCCACCTGAACATCCAGAATTTGGTCCACATGACATCTCAAAACGT
This sequence comes from Somniosus microcephalus, assembly GCF_052327205.1. NCBI lineage: Eukaryota > Metazoa > Chordata > Chondrichthyes > Squaliformes > Somniosidae > Somniosus > Somniosus microcephalus. The sequence continues at coordinate 225,816,157 of NC_140995.1, forward strand.
TCTCTCCCACATCCACAGTATACATCAGTGGTCCCTCTCTTGTGGATATTGTCCCTGGTTGCCACTTTTCCGTCCGGAAATCACGAGCAAGAACTGATTGTCCCACACTGAAGCTTCTTGTTGGCTTAGCATTCAAATGTTTGAACTGTTTGTTCTCTACATCACGACGTACATTCGGTTTAAGAAGGTCCATGCGAGATCTCAGGTTCCTGTTCAGAAACATCATCGCTGGAGTCTGATTAGTGGCTGCGTGTACTGCGTTCCGATAAGCAAAGGGGAAATTGTCTATCTTGTGTTGCAGTGGTAGGTTCTCGCTGCACATTGCTTTGATGGCCTTCTTGAAAGTCTGTACAAATCTTTCTGCCAAGCCATTTGTAGCTGGATGGTACGGGGCAGATGTGTAGTGCTTGATTCCATTTTTCCTCATGAAACCTTGGAATTCATCAGAGACAAATTGTCGTCCATTGTCTGTGCAGATTTGTTCAGGCCATTTCTAGCGAATATGGTCCTCAGAACTGAAATGGTCTTTTCAGATGTGGTTAATTTCATTTTAATGACCTCGGGCCATTTGGAATGTGCATCGACTGCAATCAAGAACATGGAGTCCATGAACGGTCCAGCAAAGTCGATGTGCACACGTTGCCATGGTGATGAGGGCCATTCCCATGGATGGAGAGGGGCTTGTGGTGGTGCGTTCTGGACCTTTTGACATCCTGAGCAGCTCTTTGTCGGGTCCTCGATCTGTTTGTCAATTCCCATCCACCTCACGTATCCACGGGCAAGGCTTTTCATCTTTACTGTACCTAAGTGGCCTTCATGCAGTTCATCTAGCACTCGGTTACGAAGCTTGGGAGGAATCACAACTCGTGAGCCACACTGATAACTGCTCCCTCCTAGCTGAGAATGCTGGAAACAATAAGTCACCAAGCACTGGCCATCCCTTCACAGTGATGTCATAAACTTTTGACAATGTAGGGTCATTGCGTGTTTCTCTTTCAATGAGGGAGTTTGTCACTGGTACCTGCTCAACTATTGTTGTGTGAAATACTTCTGCTGAGTCAACTGTTGTAGTTCTCTCTGAGGTTGGTAGTGGTAAACGTGATAAACCATTGGCGTTGCCATGTTGCTTGGTCCCCTTGTATTCAATGTCATACAGGTGAGCCCCTAGGAATAGTGACCATTGCTGCAGCCATTGTGCCATCATCACTGGAACGCCCTTCCTTGGGTTGAAGATTGAAATGAGAGGCTGGTGGTCAGTTAACAGTGTAAACTGTTGACCATACAAGTAGTGGTTGAATTTCTTGACTCCCCACACAAGGCTGAGGGCCTCTCGGTCAATCTGTGCATAATTGCGTTCAGCTGTAGTCAATGATCTTGAGGCAAAGGCTATTGGTCTTTCTGAGCCGTCTGGGAACTTATGTGACAACATGGCACCAATGCCATGGGGTGAAGCGTCACATGCCAGTCGAATAGGTAAGGATGGGTCAAAGTGAGCTAGCACCTCTTCTGAAGTAATGAGTCTTTTACTCTCTTGAAAAGCTTGTTCACAGCTGTCACTCCACTTCCATTGTGACCCTGTCTGAAGCAGTGCATTTAGTGGATGTAACACTGTGGATAGGTTGGGCAAGAACTTGTGATAGTAGTTCACCAGTCCAAGATATGATCTCAACTGAGACACATTTTCAGGTGTTGGTGCATTAATCACAGCTTCAATCTTGTCTGGAGACTTGTGTAAACCGTCCTTGTCAATCACATGTCCACAGTATGAGATTTCCTTTTTGAAAAACTCACACTTGTCTCGGTTCGCTCGGAGCCCATACTCCCGTAACCTGATGAGCACCTGTTCAAGGTTGGAAAGGTGGTGGTTGTCATTCTTGCCAGTAATGATGATGTCATCAAGATAACACTGAGTACCTGGGATCCCCTGCAGGACTTGGTCCACTGCCCTTTGCCAGATTGCAGGAGCTGATGCTATTCTGAATACCAGCCGATTGTACTGGTAAAGGCCTTTGTGCGTATTTATTGTCAGGTACTTCTTTGATGCATCATCAATTTCCATTTGGAGATAGGCCTGGGCCAAGTCAATCTTTGTGAAGCATTCACCTCTTGACAGGGAAGCAAAGATGTCCTCAATGCGAGGCAATGGGTACTGTACTGTGTGGAGGACTGGGTTAACAGTCACTTTAAAGCTTCCGCAGATGCGCACTTTTCTTGGCTTTCCTGGTTTTGTGCTGGAGGTTTTCTTCATCACTGGAACTATAGGTGTGACCCATTCACTCCAATCCACCTTGGACAGGACCCCTAACTGCTCCAAGTTCTCCAGCTCTGCTTCTACTGAAGGGCGAATTGCATAAGGCACTGGTCTGGCCTTGTGGAACTTTGGATTTGCGTTCTCCTCAATCTTAATTTTTGCTTTCATGCCCTTAAGTGTCCCTATTCCCTTCTTGAACACTTCCTGAGAGTCAGAGAGTATTTGTGACAGTCTCTCAGGAGTGGCGTTGCTGTCCTCCTTTGCTGACACAAACAGTGCTTGGATGGTGTGCCAATCCAACTGTATTTTCCTGAGCCATTCACGTCCCAGCAATGGTGGTCCTCCATTTTTCAGCACATAGAGGTTCAATTGCGGTATTTTTTTTTTCTTTGTATGTCACTGTCACTTTTATTTTACCTTTGGGGCACACTCTTTGTCCTGTGTATGCCTTTAACAGTACTTTAGTTGGCCTTAGCGGTATGTGTGAAAACAGTCGTTTGTAGTCATGTACAGAGATCACTGTTAAAGCTGAGCTTGTGTCCAACTCCATTTTCAGCCAAACTCCTGCCACTTCTGGAGTAATCCATATTATTCTGTGATCCTCTGTCTCTTTCACACTGTGTAGTTTCAGACAAGCCAAATCCTCTTCCTCTGAGTCTGTGTCACTTTTTTTTATATCTGAACTGTTTCCAGTCACGTGGTGTACCCTCTTGTATCTTTCTTTGAAAGGTTTCTTGTTTTCAGTCACTTGATGTACCTTCTTGTTACTCTGTATTGTATCAGTTTTCTGCTTATTTGCTTTGCAGACTCTTTCAATGTGCCCTTGTCTGCCACATTGTCTGCAGTCTTTGTCTTTAAACCAACAGTCATTGTGGTCATGTGACATTTTGCCACAGCGATAACACTTCTTTTCTTGTTTCAGTGACATTTTATTAGTTGAATATTCCAGGGATTTTTGTTGAATTTCTAAAGCGCCACGTGCTGCTGCTTCCATTGATATTGCGATACTCAGAGCCTTCTCCAATGTGAGGTCTTTTTCAGACAGGAGCTTCTTTTGTGAGCTTTCATTTTGCATGCCACACACAAATCTGTCCCTCAATGTGTCTGATAAGCCCACTCCAAATTGGCAATGTTCTGATAATTTGCGCAACTTTGCCAAATATTCAGAAATGCTTTCATTTTTGCTCTGGTTCCGTTTATGGAATTTAAATCTTTCAGCTATGAGCAGTGGTTTGGGGCTTAAATGGTCTTGGAGTGTGTCCACTATTTGTTTGAATATTTTGTTTGCTGGCTTTTCAGGGGTTAATAAACTACGTAGCAGCCCATATGTCTTTGCGCCCATAACACTCAGAAAAACAGTGGCTTTCTTTTCTACCTCCATTCTGTTAGCCTCACAGTACAACTCCACTCTTTCAATGTAAGTTGCCCAGTCTTCAATGCTGCTATCAAATGCTGCAATAGTGCCAATCATGGCCATTTTTTTTCCAAACCCATTTTTCTTTCTTTACTAGTTAGCTAGCGTCATGCAAGTCACTGTGCACTTTTCACTTGACTTATGTACCCCCTGCCTAGCTTAGCAAGCGTGCTCCGTTTTCTCTGCCTTCTCGCTCCTTTCTTCCAAGTTTCGGTGTCCTCTGGATGCGATGCCAGAATAGGAAGACGTAGGTTCACAATTCTCGTCGCCAATTTGTTGTGTTTGTACCTTTATACACAACTACATAAAATAATAAAGCAGCAGAGACTGAGAGTAACTTCAAGTGATCTTTACTGGTTAACTGGAACTTCGGCACTGACTATACAAATTGATACGCGTCTGTTATATACGCTCGCAACTAAGGATGTACATCCGCAAAACAAAGTAGTCCCTTCAATGTTGTATACATTACACTTGACATGCAAGAGACAGATTCCTTTGGATAGGTGGTGGTGGCTCAGAAAGCTGAGCAAGGATATAGGAAACCCCGCAGTCGATTGGGAACGATTGGGGAACAATACCCATCAGACGATTACAGGGACCCGAGGGAGATTGAGTGTGTGCTGGGACAAGTGGTGGGAACCGGATCAGGGGATTTATGTCTGTATGTGGGGGTCAGAGAAGGTCTGCCCCACAGGCGTATCCATCATTTTCCACCGGCAATGGCAAGATACCGGGGAGGGGGTGGAGTGGGATTCCAGCCTGCATGCGTGCGCGGTCCCACACTCCCCGATCCCAGTGAATGCCACTGAACTTGTGGCCCACCCCCGAAAGCCCCTGCCCACGACCACAACATCACGGACTATAGTCCAGTGGTGTCCTACCACCACCAAGGGACCAGGGAATGGTTTAGTCCTAGTACCAACAGATAAGCCGCTGTACCAGGGGGTACACTATGCAGTAGCCTCAGTGATCCTGAACCTGACTGAGGTGCACTTACCTGAGTGGTGCCCTAAAGAGACAGAATGGTTGTACCAAGCCCTGTTGAAGGAAATGTTTAGAAAGTTTTATGAATTCGACTTTGCCAATGTGGACAAAGCAAAAATGTACAGTTTACATCCTGAACATAATATGGACACGGGGAGACAAAGAAGGGGGACCTGGAATGATATTTTCACAACTTAGATGACATAGAGTGACAGACTCAGATAAATGGTTTTAAAGACCCAGTTAAGAAAACTCCTAACAGAGGAGAACACAGTGGTGGGCTCAGAGCTGCATGAGGATCAGGCTATGATGGTCCATTTAAAAGAGATAATAGCTGAGCTGGAGAGACACGCCAAAACAGTAAATGCACTTATACGGGAAGACAGGAATGCTTCGGATCAAGCTGCACAGAATGAGGTGTGCGTGCTATACGGGGCATGGTTGCTGGACGAGGGCTGCAGCAACCTGGGGGATTTAAGACAAGGTTTAGTCCCCTCCTGGATTAGCAACAAGCACCTCGCAGCCCTCCACCCGTTTAGTAATTCGCTGAGCCTGTGGCAACTCCGTCTAGCTTCTGAAGCCTACCCTGTCCCAGTGGATTGTGGACGTTCCAAGCACACTATCATGGGGATAGTCGTGAGGATGCCAGTCATGGGTGGGACAGCCCGACCCACACCGGTATACAGGGTGGAGAACATTGGGATCATTCAAGGGGGTGCACACGTTCGTTTTGCAGAAGTCCCACCTTATGTCATAAAGTGGGAGCACGCTATGACAAGTACAGACCTCTCCGGGTGTCGGAGCCGGGAAGCACACATAATCCTGTGTCCCCAGCACTTGAATGCCTATTCGAGACCACAGTGCGGGTTTAAAGCTGCTGGTGCACGACCTGTGAACTGTACCATGGAGGTAATGGCAAAAGACCATGTTTCCCCTCAGGTAGCATTCATAGGGGGTGGGACATATTGTGTCACCACAAGTGCGCCCCACTACCGGCATGCACAGTACACCTGGTGTCCGGTGAGTGACAGCAGTTTTTGTTTTAAACCCGAGGCAGAAGTTCAAGTGGCCCAGGAACGGATTGTACCCATCCCTGAACCCTCGACTGTTCAACTCACTGTCAGGGAAAACATCACCAACCTGCAAAGTTATGTAACACATTTTGGCTATGAGATTCCCCTCTACCAGAACATCTTACCGCCCTATTAAAAGCAGTGGTCATCTCACAGAAACATTTCTATGCATTAGAGCAGAAGACAGTTGAGATAGGGGCCAAGATATTGGATACTGTGGTTCCACCCTGGTGGGACATTTTTGAAAATATAGAAGTCCCCTTTTGGATTAGGCTGGCTTCGCACATTTTAGTGGTTAGCCAGCTGGGAATAGTTTTCTATTTGTTGTGTGCGAAGTGCAAAGGAAGGGACCAAATACTCCGCTCTCAGCATGAGGGTCACTGGCTTTGCTTCTCCCAGTCATGGGAGCTTGCAAGATCACATTTTGTTGTTCATGTACTTGTGCAATGACAATAAAGTTGAATTATTATTATTATAAAATCAAAAATAAAGGCTATGCCCAGGTATAAAAACAACCGTGAATGTGATTAAAAATAAAGTTGGACGAGTGTGTGTGTCAATTTATTTTTCCTGTGTGTGTTTTCCAAGTGGTGCAGGGGTGTTGGACCCCCTCTGTGCTTGGATGTGAATGTAATAAAAGTTTTACTTTGTGTATTTTGATAAACACTACACATAAAGGGATGGGAGAGTGTTTTGTTGTGGGTATTATTAGTTTAGGTAATACAGGGGAAGGTTGGCTCCCGAGGATCAGAAATTTTGCTCACACCTGCATGATACTATAGTGTTATAAAGTATCACGGGGGGGGTGTAAGGTTCGAAAATTCCTGCACAACCCCAGAACAGAAGGAAAGTCATTTTTAAAATGGATTTTGGAACATCACAGAAGAAATCAGTAAAAGGGATAAAAGGTGTGGTTGGGCCTAACAGATGAATTTTCAAAGAGCTAAATTACACAGTTTTCCTAAGAGTAAGAAAGAAGAGATTTTGGACTGTTTTAAGGAATATTGGGCCAAAGGGATTTAAAATAAAAATCCCAGGAAGATTTTTGGCTGGTTTAAAAGACATGTTCAGGCTTGCAAAAGGCTGGAACAAAGGGGAGGCGGGGTGGGCCCCCAAGTTTGGATATTGAACTGTCTAGGAATGTCCAGGGCCGCCCCAGTTTTACATAAGGACAATGAAGCCTGGTATCACGCCGAGAATTCACAGAGCCAGGTATCAAATAAACAGGACATGTCCCCAGGAAATACAAAGGAAGGAACATTAGCCCTACAGGTTACAACAAACAAACCACAGTCCAAAACCAATTAAAGAGATTGACAAACGTTTTGCATTTTTAAACTGGTTTCAAGGCAATCCCGAAACCAGTTAAAGGCCGATTAAGTTTAGATGAGCCACCCTGAGGAAATCTACATGATATAAGGGGTTAATTTCAAGTGCTTGCTGGGTAAAAGTTTTCAGACTTGACACTGGGCAAGTGTCGATGTGTAACTCGAGCTATTGTAAGTAAACATAGAAACATAGAGATAGGAACAGGAGTAGGCCATTCGGCCCTTCGAGCCTGCTCCGCCATTCAATGAGATCATGGCTGATCTTCGTCTGAGATCTTAGCTGATCTTACTAGTTCAGTACCCCGTCCCCGCCTTTTCTCCGTAACCCTTAATCCCCTTAGCCTTCAGAAATATATCCAATTCTCTCTTGAAAATATTTATTGAATTAGCCTTCACAGCCCTCTGTGGCAGGGAATTCCACAGGCTCACCACTCTTTGAGTGAAGAAATTCTTCCTCATCTCTGTTTTAAATGATTTGCCCGCTATTTTTAGACTGTGGCCCCTGGTTCTGTGCTCCCCTGCCATTGGAAACATTCTCTCTGAATTCAGCCTGTCCAGGCCTGCCATAATTTTATATGTTTCGATGAGATCCCCTCTCAATCTTCTAAACTCCAGTGAGTACAAGCCCAAACTATTCAATCTCTCCTCGTAGGTCATTCCTGCCATTCCAGGTATCAGCCTGGTGAATCGCCGCTGCACTCTTTCCATGGCAAGAACATCCTTCCGCAGATGGGGCGACCAAAACTGTACACAATACTCCAGATGCGGTCTCACCAGCACCTTGTACAGCTGTAGTAAGGTATCCCTATTCCTATACTCGAACCCCCTTGATATGAAGGCCAACATACCATTTGCCTTCTTAATCGCCTGTTGCACCTGCATGCTCTCCTTCAGTGACTGGTGCACAAGAACACCCAGGTCCCTCTGCACTTCCCCATCTCCCAATCTATTGCCATTTAGATAATAATCTACCCTCCTGTTTTTACCCCCAAAGTGGATAACCTCGCATTTATCCACATTATAGTGCATCTGCCACGTATCCGCCCATTCCCCCAACCTGTCCAAATCGCACTGTAGCCTCCTGACATCCTCATCAGAGCCCACCCCTCCTCCTAGCTTAGTGTCGTCAGCGAATTTGGAAATATTGCATCCAATTCCCTGATCCAGATCATTTATATATATTGTGAACAGCTGGGGTCCCAGGACAGATCCTTGCGGCACCCCGCTGGTCACTGCCTGCCACTCCGAAAACGAGCCGTTTATTCCAACTCTCTGTTTTCTATCCGCCAGCCAGTTCTCTATCCACGTTAATACATTGCCCCCAATCCCATGAGCCTTAATTTTGCATGATAATCTTTTGTGTGGAACCTTATCGAAGGCTTTCTGGAAGTCAAGGTACACCACATCCACTGGCTCTCCCCCATCTATTTTACCAGTTACTTCCTCAAAAAATTCCAGCAGATTAGTCAAACACGATTTACCCTTTGTAAATCCATGTTGACTCTGTCCGATCCTTTCCCCATTTGTCAAGTGCTCCGCTATTTTATCCTTAATAATGGACTCTAGCATTTTGCCCACAACCAATGTAAGGCTTACTGGTCTATAATTCCCTGCTTTCTCTCTACCCCCCTTTTTAAATATTGGGGTAACATTAGCTACCCTCCAATCCACGGGTACTGTTCCCGAGTCAATGGAGTTCCGGAAGATGATCCTTAGAGCATCTGCTATCTCCAGGGCCACCTCCTTAAGTACCCTAGGATGTAGTTTATCAGGCCCCGGGGATTTGTCGGCCTTCAGTCCCCTCAACTTACCCAACACCATATCCCTAGAGATACTAATTTCTGTCAGCTCCTCCCTCTCATTAGTCCCTATGTTTGCCGATATTCCTGGGAGGTTATTTGTGTCCTCCTTTGTGAATACAGAACCAAAGTATGAGTTTAATTGGTCTGCCATTTCCTTATTCTCCATTATATATTCTCCCGAATCGGACTGCAAGGGACCGACTTGGGATTTTACCAGTCTTTTCCTCCTGATATACCGATAAAAGCTTTTGCAGTCTGTCTTTATGTTTGCTGCAAGTTTACTTTCGTATTCTATTTTCCCCTTCCTGATTAATCCCTTTGTCCTCTTTTGCTGTATCCTGTACTGCCCCCAATCTTCCGGTCTGGTGCTTTTTTTTGCCAGTTGATATGCCCTTTTTTTTTATTTTATGCTGTCCCTAATTTCCCTCGTTATCCACGGTTGAGCCACCTTTTTAGGTTTATTTTTATGCCAAACCGGTATAAACATGTTCGGGAATTCTTCCATTCTATCTTTGAATGCTTGCCATTGTCTATCCACTGTCAATCCCCCCAGAAACACCACCCAATCAATCTTACCCAATTCCCGTCTCATACCCTCGTAATTCCCTTTATTTAAGTTCTGGACCTTAGTCTCTGATTCAATTTCCTCACTCTCCATCTCGACTGAGAGCTCGATCATATTATGATCGCTCTGACCCAAGGGGCCTCGTACAAGAAGATTGTTGATAAGTACTCGGACTGCAGCCAGGAACAGATGTCTACCCACCTAATGAGAATGTAGAAGTGAAATAATGAGTTTCTTTGATGTACCAATGACCTGATAACTTGTGACCGAAAGCAAAGCTAGCCTCCCTATATATGATTAAAGAGGACCTCCGGTTACACGATTCATGCCCTGTTATAGATTAACGGTTGACTTATGTGTCCAGGATCCTTCTGTCAATATGTTATTTCTACCTGATGATTAATCTAAAATGTATCCTGATAGAGGAACAAAGGAATGTCAATCAAACTTGTTTGTTACACTGTATAAATATGGAACGCTTACGCTGTATCATTGGAATAGTAGCCTCACCCCTTGAGTAGAGGTGCTGATTCCCCTTGCAAGAAGTGAAATAAAAGGCCTGTCCGTCTGACGAATCCAAGTGTGTATTGAGTCATTACCCAGAGCTAAGAAGTAAGGCACTTCTACAACCCCTAAACTCGTTAAGCTTGAATGGGCCATCCCGAAGCTCGTTAAAGTTTTAAAACACATTAAAATTAATGAGCCCGCCAAATTTAACAAAGAAACCCACGATTTGGTGGTCAGATAAGCCAGGCCCCAAATTAGTATAATTGAGGCCTGCCTTTTCAGTTCAAGCAGTTCAGCTCAACAGTTCAGTTCGTTCGTCAGCTCAGAAGGCAGCCAGTTCGAGTCAGTTCAAGTTCAGCCAACCAGCTCAAGAAAGAAAGCATCATCGGAGACTCGAAGGAAGAAAGAAGAAACAGAGATCGCGGCAACCAAAGGCCTACAGAAACCAACAACTGCCAATATTACCACCAACCAGGTAATATTGGGCCACCGTGACCAACAAGAAACCAACCGCTGAAAAACTCACGAACCAAAGACTTGTTTCCACTCTGCAGGCTAGTCTGACTTAGCCCTGGGTAAGTTTTGGACACAAAAGACCCTAAAACTAGCCCTAACCAAAGGAAATTGGGTACTTACCTGATAGATCCATCAGCGCGGCTAACCGCATCTCTGCGGACAAACCCAAACTGAAGACCCAACGCAGGTGCAGTCTTCTACCACGTCTGAGGTAGGGCAGGCCCCAACCGCTACAACTAAAGAGAACCTCAAAATCACGAACCTCTGCATCTGTCAAAAAAGTCGTTTTGGTGAGCATTTCCTGGTCCTCTGGATTCCAGCCTAGCTAGTGTAGTGGGGTTGGGAGGGTAAGGGTTTTTGTGTATTGTAATTCTCCCTTGCTTATTCCATGTTCCCCACCCTTTTAAAGTATAAGTTTTATTGTATTGTATATTTGTCCTGTCTCAAAATAAAGATCTGAATTCTTTTGACTAACCCCGGTGTCTGTTGCAAGTTTATTACAACCCCCAAATAAGTCCAAAGTCTAGAACAAAAAGGGAGTGGGAGCGATTCGAACCGCTCAAGGGAGTCAGAAGTGAAGCTGGCAAACAACCCACACCACCACCCTTTACAGCCCTTGACATCAAGGCAGCATTTGACCGAGTCTGGCATCAAGGCGCCCTAGTAAAACTGAAGTCAATGGGAATCAGGGGGAAAATACTCCACTGGCTGGAGTCATACCTAGCACAAAGAAATATTGTTGTGGTGGTTGAAGGTCGATCATCACAGCCCCAGGACATTGCTGCAAGAGTTCCTCAGGGCAGTGTCCTAGGCCCAACCATCTTCAGCTGCTTCATCAATGACCTTTCCTCCAACATAAGGTCAGAAATGGGGATGTTCGCTGATGACTGCACAGTGTTCAGCACCATTCACAACTCCTCAGATAATGAAGCTATCCATGCCTGCATGCAACAAGACCTGGACGACGTTCAGGCTTGGGCTGATAAGTGGCAGGTAACATTTGCGCCACAGAAGTGCCAGGCAATGACTATCTCCAACAAGCGAGAGTCTAACCACCGCCCCTTGACATTCAATGGCATTACCATCGCCGAATCCCCCACCAGCAACATCCTGGGGGTCACCATTGACCAGGAACTTAACTGGACCAGCCACATAAATACTGTGGCAACAAGAGCAGGTCAGAGGCTAGGTTTTCTGTGGCTAGTGTCTCACCTCCTGACTCCCCAAAGCCTTTCCACCATCTACAAGGCACAAGTAAGGAGTGTGATGGAATACTCTCTACTTGCCTGGATGAGTGCAGCTCCAACAACACTCAAGAAGCTCAACACCATCCAGGACAAAGCAACCTGCTTGTTGGCAGCCCATCCACCACCTTAAACATTCACTCCCTCCACCACCAGCGTACCGTGGCTGCAGTGTGTACCATCTACAAGATGCACTGCAGCAACTCATCAAGGTTTCTTTGGCAACACCTCCCAAACCTGCGACCTCTACCACCTAGAAGGACAAGGGTAGTTGGTGCATGGGAACACCACCACCTCCAAGTCACACACCATCTTGACTTAGAAGTATATCGCCGCTGGGTCAAAATCCTGGAACTCCCTACCTACCAGCACTGTGGCAGTACCTTCACCGCACGGACTGCCGCGGTTCAAGAAGGCGGCTCACCACCACCTTCTCAAGGGCAATTAGGGATGGGCAATTAATGCTGGCATTGCCAGAGATGCCCACACCTCAGGAACTAATAATAAAAAGAGTGAAGGATACGAGCAGTGCTGTTGGGCAGGTGAAGAAGTGATCATGCTTGGTCCTTCTACAGACCATGTACAATCCACTCTAAAGAATGAGAAAATGGTGTCAGTTTCCATTGAGTTCCTGCCAATGCTAACATAACACGTAGTGAGCTCCTCCATAAACATTGAGCTGCTCCATACACATCCTTTACAACGCAAAAACAGGATGGCAACCCAATGTGGCTGCTTAAATACTATTTACTGGTAATAAAGGGCCCATTTTCTAAGTACATGTTGCCAGTGGAAACCCTTCACCTGTGGGAGATGAGGGTGACCCTGGCGAAGCCGCATTTATTGCCCAACCCTAGTTGGCCCGAACAGATGGCGCTCGGCTTTCTCCTTGAACTGCAGCAGTCCTAGTGGTGTTGACGTTAAGTCGGGAATTCCAGGATCGTGACCCAGTGACGATGAAGGAGCAGCAGTGTGTGCTCAAATCAGGATGGTGTTTGCTTTAAAGGAGAACTTGGAGATGATGGTGTTCCCATCGCACTGCTGCTCTTGCCCGTGGCTGGAAGGTGCTGTGGAAGTAACCTTAGTGAGTTGCTGCGTTGCCTCCGACAAATGAAACACACATGCAGCCACTAGTACGATAGCAAAATACTGCAGATGTTGGAAATCCGAAATAACAACAGAAAATGCTGGAAAAACTCAGCAGGTCAGGCAACATCCGTGGAGAGAAATTTGAGTTGACGTTTCGGGTTGGACCCTTCTTCAAAACTGGAAACAGCCACAGTGGGCCAGAGGAGGTGGACGGACAGTGCGCCGAGTGGCAGGGGCACCAATCAAGCAGCCTGCTTCACTGTGGCCAGCTGGGGATGACTCCGTTCATCGTTCAGAAAACTGTCCCTTTTTTGTGCAATTTAAAGATAAGAAAATCTTGTTGGCAAGCAAGAAATGAGTAGACCAAGTAACAAATGAGAAGGCACGTTTACTTCAAGGTTGCACCACAGCATTGACTGTTCTGGTACACAATCACTGTTGACATTGGATTACGAAGTTGCGTCATGTAGACGATAAATATTTGTTGATGTGGGATTTTTTGAAATCTTTGTTTTGCAGTCACGTTCTTATTTTCTTAATCCTGAAGTCCTTCTGTGCAACAAATATTCCTACCAGGCTGAGAGCAGAGGCCGCAGACCTGCTACCAGGAAACTGCCGCTTGACCCAAGTCTGCTACAAGGAAGAAGTCCATCACACGGTTGAGAATGTCAAAGGAAGGCAGCCAAAAAAAAAGAAGCCCCTTATGTTTGACGAATATGTTTCATTCTCCCTTTGGGTCAGAGAGGGAAATCAAAAGAAGGAAACTGTTTGGCTTGCAGGAAATCAAAAGAAATCAAGGAACTCCAGATATCCCGGAGCAATCAAAAGGACAGAGTACTGGGGGCACGAGGGTTAAAATGGCTGCTGTGTTACTAGTGGCCAACATGTTAACGTGCTCATGTAAGTGTTCTCTCTGCACGATTTAATGACGTGACGAATTCACTAAGATAACGGATATAGGAGTTTCTTAGTGAAAGCACACAATGTGATTTGTATCCCGTGGGTCGAGAGGAGTTTAACAAAAATAAATCACCAGATACTGAGATTATCCTGAGGTTTGTGTGAGATTTTATTGGACGTGCATCCAAACAAAGAATTTTAGCCGAGCAGAACAGAACTTTATTTACATTTACAGCTCAAGCCTTCTCAGTTTTGTTTTTACAATTAGTGGTATTGGACCATCCAGTCCCTTGAATGTGAGAAATACTTCGACATTGTTAATGCCCTGACGTGTATGTTTCATTCTCCCATTTCTCGCTTGGTCTTGAAGTCAATCGAAAATAAAATTGAGCGGGGTGTACAGCAAGTTGCCGATACGCTATCGCCCAGTTTGCGCTACGACCCAAGACTGAATTTACCCCCTTGATGTCCTGTACCAAGCAGCATGGTCCAGAACCCTGTCACCTGCCATCCCATGCCAAGTCACACTCAGCTATTAACTCAGTCCTCAACAAACTCCACTGGCTCCCTGTTCCCCTCGTGAAGTGCTTTTGAAATTCTTCTCCTACAAACCTCCTCCACGGCCTCAGTCCAGCCCACCTCTGGAACCTCCCCCAGCCTTAGGTGTCAGATCCTCAGCGTCTAGACTGCTGTGTGTGCCAAGCCTCTGTCTCACTACTGGTGGCAGAACCTTGAGCTGTCATGGGCCTGCACTCAAAAACACTTCTTTTCCTAAATCTCTTGCCACCTGTACGCCTTTCTCTTACTACTTTTTGGACTTTGAGAATTAAGAATAGGTGTAACAATGACAGATAAGTATGTGATCAATAAAATTGGTCTTTATTTACACTACAGTTCAAAATTCAAGTGTACATCACAATCAATATGCACCCAATTTACCCGTACCTAAAAGTACCCCCAGCAACTCATACGCTACCTCCTGGCAATTTATATCCCAAGTCAACCATACATAAAGTACCCTTTAACAATACCTAAGCTCTATGTCTGACTTTTATACATACTCCTTTATCTTTGGGTGATCGGTCCAGAAAAGTTGTAAGTCGAAAACATAGACTGGCCAGCTTTCTTTGTTCCTCTGTTCTTCCATTTCTGTCTTCTTTCCTTCTGAATTTCCTGCCTCTGGGTCACTTCTTTTATAGTGCCTTTCTGCCGGCCCCACTCGTATATCACCATCTGCCTCCCTCTGATAGGTCAGTTTCACTCCAAACCTTCCCATTTGGAGTTCCTTCTGCATGACACGTTCATGTTCCTGTGAGGTGTGTGGGCCGCGCGGGACTTCCTCATCACTCGTGTTTCTCCTTCCTGTCCATGTGGTCTTATAAACAAAGGACCATATGCTGACCACCAGGCAAAGGACCCCCCTGCTGACTTCTGTCACTTTGTGTCATCACAAACATATTCCCTAACCATTTCACAATTTGTTCTGAACTTCGATCTCCACATGGTAACAGTGGTTTTATTACAGTTTTTAGAATCTTACAACCGTCATGAAGATTCTTCAAAACTTATCCCTTTGATTACATCTTTGGCCATCACCCTAATCTTGCTTCTAGGTGCCCAAACTGCCACTCTGTGAAACACCACAGGACACTGGTCAAGGCACCACATATAAATGTAAATTTTTGTTGTTGAATGTACAATAAAGTTTTAACTGTCTCCAATTCCTCTGATCAATCAATCGATCCTAAAACAATGAATGTGTCTGTCACGCCTCACGTGCCTCATCTTTTTGTATGCAAATCTTTAGTTTCACACTTACACAAGATTGACTCAAATTATACAATCATAGAATTAGGTCCATGAATTTTTTTTTTATGGAGGCTCTTCCCTCCGTGAGAAGCCTGGGTGTTAATTTTTCACTGTGGTGAGATTTGCTGGGTTTATGAGCTGCGTATTTGCATGCTGCTCTGGTCTATCGTCTATTCATGATTGCCAGCCTTGCAGTCTGCGTTTCCATGTTCAAGATGCATTTCCAAGCAAGACCATTTTTGTGATATATTTTTGACTGGTGCTTTTGGTCGGACTGATTTTTAAAAAATCAAAGTCCAATTTAAACTTTGCACCTCATGGTCCATGCATGTATGATAAGGTCGCCAACCCTCCAGGATTGTCCTGGAGTCTCCAACAATTAAAGGTTCATCTAAGAACATAAGAAATAGGAGCAGGAGTAGGCCATTCAGCCCTTCGAGCCTGCTCCACCATTCAATAAGATACAAAGGGGTAAGCCATTTAGGACAGAGATGAGGAGGAATTTCTTCACCCAGAGAGTGGTGAACCTGCGGAATTCTCTGCCACACAGGGCAGTTGAGGCCAATTCATTAAATATATTCAGGAAGGAGTTAGATATATTTCTTGAGGCTAAAGGGATCAAGGGATATGGGGAGAAAGCAGGGACAGGGTACTGAGTTTGGATGATCAGCCATGATCTCATTAAATGGCGGAGCAGGCTCGAGGGGCCGAATGGCCTACTCCTGCTCCTACCTTCTATGTTTCTAATAGCAAAATACTGCGGATGCTGGAAATCTGAAATAACAACAGAAAGTGCTGTAAACACTCAGCAGGTCAGGCAGCATCGAGGAGAGAGAAACAGAGTCAATGTTTCGGGCCGCATCCTTTGTCAGAACTGGGAAAGGTTAGGGAGGAGAGATTATTAAGCGGGGGCAGGGAGGAGGGGAGGAAAGAACAAAGGGAAGGTCTGTGATCTGATCTTAGCCTCAACTCCACTTTCCCGCTCGCTCCCCATAACCCTTGACTCCCCTGTAACTCAAATATCTGTCTACCTCCGTCTTGAATATATTCACTGACCCAGCTTCCACAGCTCGCTGGGGTAGAGAATTCCAAAGATTCACGACCCTCTGAGAGAAGAAATTCCTCCTCAAGTCCGTTTTAAATGGGCAACCCCTTATTCTGAAACTATGCCCCCTAGTTCTAGATTCCCCCATGAGGGGAAACATCCTCTCAACATCTACCCTGTCAAGCCCCCTAAGTATTTACATGTTTCAATAAGATCACCTCTTATTCTTCTAAACTCCAGTGAGTATAGGCCCAACCTGCTCAATCTTTCCTCATAAGACAACCCCCTCAACTCAGGAATCAACCAAGAGTTGTTTTATGAAGAAAGGTTGAGCAGGTTGGGCCTATACTCATTGGAGTTTAGAAGAATGAGAAGGGATCTTATGAAATAGGAGCAGGAATAGGCCACTTGGCCCCTTGCTCCACCATTCAATATGATCTTGGGCTCAAAGCCACTTCCCTGCCCACTCCCCATAAACCTTCACTCTCTTATCTTGTAAAAATCTGTCCATCTCCACTTTAAATGTATTTAATGACCCAGCCTCCACAGCTCTCTGGGGCAGAGAATTCCACAGATTTGCGACCCTCTGAGAGAAGAAATTCCTCCTCATCTCAGTTCTAAAAGGGCGACCCTTTATTCTGAAACTATGCCCCCGAGTTCTAGATTTCCCCACGAGGGGAAACATCCCCTCTGCATCTACCTTGTCGAGCCCCCTAAGTATCATATGTTTCAATAAGATCACCCCTTATTCTTCTAAACTCCAGTGAGTATAGGCCCAACCTGCTCAACCTTTCCTCATAAGACAACCTCTTCAACTCAGGAATCAACCTAGAGAACCTTCTCTGAACTGCCTCCAATGCAAGTATATCCCTCCTTAAATAAGGAGACCAAAACTGTATGCAGTACTCCAGGTGTGGTCTCACCAAAGCCTTGTATAGTTGTAGCAAGACTTCCTTACTTTTACAGACCATCCCCCTTGCAATAAAGGCCAACATTCCATTTGCCTTCCTAATTACTTGCTGTACCTGCGTGCTAACTTTTTGTGTTTCATGTTTGAGGACCCCCAGATCCCTCTGTACCACAGCATTCTGTAGTCTCTCTCCATTTAAATAATATTTAGCTTTTTTATTCTTCGTACCAAAGTGGATAACCTCACATTTTCCCACATTATACTCCGTCTGCCAAATTTTTGCCCACTCACTTAACCTATCTACATCCCTTTGCAGACTCTTTGGCCGGATTTTATTGATCGATGCGGCATGGGAGCGGGTCAGCTGGTTTCCGGGTTCCAACGTCATCCGGCCCACGGACGTGATTTTACGTCAACTGGCCTTGTTAAGCCCACTCTGCGGGCTTGCCAGCCAATTCAGAAGAAGCTGGTCAGATGACGTCATTTGATGACACGTCATCTGCCAGTTTTCTTAAAGGGGCCATGCACAATTTTTCTTTAACAGCTCATTTCTCAGTCTTTGACAGCATTGAGGTGCTGCAAACACTGACAATGACTGTTCACAGGTGAGTTCTTGCACCCAGGCTCTCCAGTGACTCCCTCCTTAGGCTAGAACAGATGGCAACTGCAGGTGAGGTTACAGAATTTTTACCCCAATGAAAATAAAACAGGGAGAGATGTAAAAGGGGCTGCCGACTCGCTATCACCTGCTTACACTATCGCACAAAGTCAAAATCTACTCCCAAATGTTTAAAGCATTCTGTTGACACAGGGGCTTGCAAGGTCATGATCCTCTGAATTCCGGGTGGGAGGGATCCAGACCCACCCCTCCTCCCCTGGGCCGGCCCCTTTCCTTCCAAGTTCCGGGGGTGTTTGGTGGGGTATAATGTGCTGCAGATGTGTTCTCACAATGGCAAAGTCCTCCTTGTGCAGGACCCTATACCCTTTGGTGGAGGTCAGTGGCGGAGTTCCACAGTGGGCACGATCACAGCATAACTGCTGGAACGAGGCCCCTATAAATTTCCAGGGCCGATGTGCATAAGACAACAAATATATGAATATTACAAAATCTACAAGAAAACGATTAAACTTGCATATAGAATAATTACATATAGAATAGCATTTCGAACATTTAAAGTTGGCCTATGACTGTTTCTGTTGGAGGCCTCTCTCTGCCTTTCTAAGAATCCTAGGTCTCGAGTTTATATCAAAGCCTTCACTTTGTCACCGAACAGGTGACAGCTACAGCTTCCAGCCAGGATCTGGGCCTACAACTCCCAGCATGCCTCATGAGCACTGTGGAGAAAACCAGGAGGATGCATCACTGCGCAATCCTCTCTGATAATCTGTGTGCACAACTTGAGATTTGTCATTCCTCAAGCTCAAACAGTAATTATAAGTTTGTTTTTCCAAAGTATTGAAAAAAACAGTAAAGCATGAATTTTGGAACATTTTTGAGGTAGAGTTTGGTGAGGAAACTGTTATACAGCGCCTTTCGTGACCTCAGGACTTCCCAAAGCAATTTACAGTCAATTAAGTAATTTTGAAGTATAATCACGGCTGTAATGTAGGAAACGCGGCAGCGAATTTGTGCACATCAAGGACCCATAAACAGCAATATGATAATGATCAGATAATCTGTTTTTAATTCTGTTGGTTGAGGGATAAATATTGGCTAGGAAACAGGGAGAACGGCTTCTACTCTTCTTTGAAATCGTGGCAGGTGATCTTTTGCACCTATCTGAGAGCAGACGGGGCCTCAACTTAACGTCTCATCCAAAAGACAGCACCGCTCTCAGCACTGCACTACAGTGTTAACATAAATTATGTGCTCAAGTCTCTGGAATATGACTTGGACCCACAATCTATCTGACATCAGAAGGGTGAAAGTGCTACCCACTGAGCCACAACAGCAGAAACAGCGAGGTAGTGAGGTATTTTTGTACAAAACATAAAAACAAAAAAGAGGTAAAGGATTAATTCTTCAAGTTTTCCTGAGGCAATGTGAAACATTGGAATGGTGTCTAGCATTTGCAAGCTGGTCTCCAGCAGGTATAGCTGACAAGCGCAGTAAAAGAGTTACATACAGATACGGGAAATTTTCATCTGGCTGTGAATGAACTGAAAGAGAAAGCAAGAAGGGCTTTCTATGCCATTAAAAAATCAATCCAAATAGAAATCCCAATTAGCATTTGGCTCAAAATTTTTAAATCAGTAATTGAACCAATTGCACTCTATGGCAGTGAGGTGTGGGGACCGCTAACACAACAAGAATTTGCAAAATGGGACAAACACCCAATTGAGATCCTACATGCAGAATTCTGTAAAAGTATCCTCTGGACTCAAAGGAAAACCATAAACAATGCATGAAGGGCAGAACTAGGCCAATATCCATTAATAATCACTATCCAAAAAAGAGCCACCAAATTTTGGAAACACCTAAAAATGAGCAACCCCCACTGCTATCATTACGAAGCCCTGAAATGCCAAGAGAGGACCATAAAGAAGAATACCCTCAGTCAACTAGTCCTGGGACTCAGTGAAGTAACTACTAACACTACTAACAATAACCAGCCCCAGGACAGTGACAGCGTAACACAAAGAATTCGACCCAACACAATCGTCACTAAGCAAAAGGAAAAATATCTGTCATATTGGGCAGAAACAACAAAAACCCAAAACAAACTCAATTGCTACTGGGCCCTAAACAGACAATACAACATGGCTGATTACCTGACCATGGTAAAGGATAGCAAACTGAGAAAAACCTTGACAATGTACAGACTTAGTGAACATAGCCTGGCCATCGAAAAAGGTAGACACAGGCAGACCCGGCTACCAAGAGAGGACAGGATATGCTCTCACTGCAGTCAGGGAGTGGTGGAGACAGAGATGCACTTCCTCACAGCTTGTAGAAAATATCAGGGCATAAGGGAGAATTTCTACCCAAAATTCACAGAAATATGCCCGGAATTCAGAAATTTGAATGACGACCAAAAACTCCCATACCTACTAGGGGAAGAGAGAAATTGTGTAACCTTAGCGGCACGCTATGTTACAGCTTGCCATAAA
>NC_140995.1:225839207-226053670 GCF_052327205.1 Somniosus microcephalus
TATAAACACAATGGGGGTGAAATTTATATTGGGTGGCAGCGCAAAATAGCCAACAGCCTCCGTGCGGACAGTATTCCTCCTCCAAACAACGCCATCAAAACAGATTCATAAGTTGTACATCTCACTGCTGTTTATGGGAGCTTGCTGTGTGCAAATTGGCTGTTGTGTTTCCCTACAAAGCAGCTGTCAGCTGTGGCTCAGTGGGTAGCACACTTGCCTCTGAGTCAGAAGGTTGTGTGGTTTAAATCCCACTCCAGGGACTTGAGCAGAAAAAGCTAGGCTGACACTCCAGTGCTGTGCTGAGGGAGTGCTGCACTGTCAGAAGTGCTGTCTTTCGGATGAAACGTTAAACCGAAGCTCTGTCTGCTCTCTCAGGTGGATGTGAAAGATCCCATGGCACTATTTTGAAGAAGAGCTGGGGAGTTATTCCCGGTGTCCTGGCCAATATTTATCCCTCAATCAACATAACAAAAACAGATTATCTGGTCATTATCACATTGCTGTTTGTGGGAGTTCGCTGTGTGGAAATTGGCTGCTGCGTTTCCCGCATTAAAACAGTGACTGTACTCCAAAAAAGTACTTCATTGGCTGTAAAGTGCTTTGAGACGTCCGGTGGTCATGAAAGGTGCTATATAAATATAAGTCTTTCTTTTTTCAATTCACATCCATGTGTTTCTAGCCCAAATAGAATTAGTATTGCTGCCATGGCAACTGTCTGTGACCTGGAGTCAGCGTACTAGCTGGCTACAGGGTTTCGTTGACAGGCTGCTAGGATTCTGGTGGCCCTAGTCCTCTTTTGGCGGTGCATTGTTTGAGGCCTGCATCTGAGTCAGCCACATCCAGGATGGCAGTGCTGATCGGTCCTACCTGGTTTCTGCCACAACCAAGTGCTTCTGGAAGTGGGGGGCGGGAAGAGGGGGAGCGGGTGGTGGGGGTGGGGGCTGGGGGCGGATGGAGGATGGTGATCAGTCGCATAACTTCTTTACTCAGAGAGTGGTTAGAATGTGGAACTCGTAACCACAAGGAGTGGTTGAGGCGAATAGCACAGATGGATTTCAGGGGAAGCTAGATAAACACATGAGGGAGAAAGGAATAGAAGCTTATGCTGATAAAGTGAGATGAAGTAGGGTGGGAGGAGGCTCGTGTGGAGGATAAACACTGACATAGACCTGTTGGGCCGAATGGCCTGTTTCTGTGCTGTAAATTCTATGTAACTCTATGTAAAATGAGTGCTTCCTCTCCCTGACTCCTTACAGTAGGGTTTCCAATCATAACAGTGCACCTGGCTTGCTGAAACGTACTATTCTTCTGCATTTTTTTCAGTTAAGCCAGATAATCGGGTCAAATCATCAAGTAAACTCATTGCTTGAGAAAATAGGTTTCACCAAGCTATGTGGCAATTTGAGTGAAACTTTGCTAAAGCTGATCTGATTAACTGAAAACTAGTTTCCACATAAAGTATGTTCAATTGCGATAGGTACAAAAGTAGATTAGAACATTGTTGGAATAAGGTGACAAAAGAGCAGATTCCTGCTGACATTGTAGGATTCTTTGTGCCCGTTCACATAAAACTACCAGAGGCAAAATGGCAAAGTGCTGTCCCTGAGAGATTTTGCAGAAGATTGGATCATGCCACATTCCCAGAATGAATGGACGAACCAGGGGAGGAACCCAGCACAAAGCATGCCCAGTGTTGAGCAGAGACAGTCGCTCCTTACATTTCCACTGTGTTTTGGAATCAGATGGGAAAGGGGATGAAAAGATGCAGTAAACATTTGTGCTAGGAATGATTTTAAAGTGAGCTGTATTGGGCTTGCAATTTCATTAAATGTCAGCTGTGGCCCAGTTGGTAGCACACTTGCCTCTGAGTCAGAAAGTTGTGGGTTTCAAGTCCCACTCCAGGGACTTGCACACATATAAAGCTAGGCTGACACTCCAGTGCAGTGCTGAGGGAGTGCTGCACTGTCGGAGGTGCCGTCTTTCTGATGAGACATTAAACCAAGGCCCTACCTGCTTTCTCTTTTGGATGTAAAAGATCCCATGGCACTATTTTGAAGAAGAGTAGGGGAGTTATCCCTGGTGTCCTGGCCAATACTTATCTCTCAACCAACATAACAAAAAAAAACAGATTATCTGGTCATTTTCACATTGCTGTTTGTGGGAGCTTGCTGTGCGCAAATTGGCTGCTGTGTTTCCCACATTACAACAATGACTCCACTTCAAAAAGTACTTCAATTGGCTGTAAAGCGCTTTGAGATGTCCGGCACTATATAAATGCAAGTCTTTCTTTTTTTTGTATCTTTTATAACTACACGAGATTTAGTCCATTTTCTATATTGTGGGCTTAGGACTGAAGAACACGGGCTGGAACATTGGGCCAGTGGAGGTTGTGGGGTAAGATGAGCCAAGGCCATGGGTGAATTGTAAATTAAACGCTGAGTTGTTGTTGGTCTGATGCACTGGTCATTTCCAGTGGACTGGAAAACCGCAAATGTAATGCCCCTATTTAAGAAAGGAGGGAGACAGAAAGCAAACAACTGTGGACCAATTAGCCTAACATTGGGAAAATGCTGGAGTCCATCATTAAGGAAGTGGTAGCAGGGCATTTAGAAAATCATAATATAGTCTAGCAGAGTCAGCATGGTTTTATGAAAGGGAAATCATGTTTGACAAATTTGCTGGAATTCTTTGAGGATGTAACAAGCAGGGTGGATAAAGGGGAACCAGTAGATGTAGAGTATTTGGATTTCCAGAAGGCATTCGATAAGGTGCCACATAAAAGGTTACTGCACAAGATAAGAGCTCACGGGGTTGGGGGTAATATATTAGCATGGATAGAGGATTGGCTAACTAACAGGAAACAGAGAGTCAGGATAAATGGGTCATTTTCAGGTTGGCAAACTGTAACTAGTGGGGTGCCGCAGGGATCGGTGCTGGGGCCTCAACTATTTACAATCTATATTAATGACTTGGAGGAAGGGACTGAGTGTAATGTAGCCAAATTTGCTGATGATACAAAGGTAGGTGGGAAAGCAAATTGTGTGGAGGATGCAAAGAATCTCCAAAGGGATATAGATAGGTTAAGTGAGTGGGCAAAAATCTGGCAGATGGAGTTTAATGTGGGAAAATGCGAGGTTATCCACTATGGTAGGAAAAATAAAAAAGCAAATTATTATTTAAATGGAGAGAGATTACAAAATGCTGAGGTACAGAGGGATCTGGGGGTCCTTGTACATGAATAACAAAAAGTTAGCATGCAGGTACAGCAAGTAATTAAGAAGGCAAATGGAATATTGGTGTTTATTACAAAGGGAATGGAGTATAAAAGTAGGGAAGTCCTTTTACAACTGTACGGGGCATTGGTGAGACCACACCTGGAGTACTGCATACAGTTTTGTTCTCGTCATATAAGGAAGGATATACTTGCATTGGAGGCAGTTCAGAGAAGGTTCACGAGGTTGATTCCGGAGATGAAGGGGTTGTCTTATGAAGAAAGGTTGGGCAGGTTGGGCCTATACTCATTGGAGTTTAGAAGAATGAGAAGGGATCTTATTGAAAAATATAAGATCATAAGAAATAGGAGCAGGAATAGGCCACTTGGCCCCTTGCTCCACCATTCAATATGATCTTGGGCTCACAGCCACTTCCCTGCCCGCTCCCCATAATCCTTCACTCTCTTATCTTGTAAAAATCTGTCTATCTCCACCTTAAATGTATTTAATGACCCAGCCTCCACAGCTCTCTGGGGCAGAGAATTCCACAGATTTGCGACCCTCTGAGAGAAGAAATTCCTCCTCATCTCAGTTCTAAAAGGGCAACGACCCTTTATTCTGAAACTATGCCCCCGAGTTCTAGATTTCCCCACGAGGGGAAACATCCTCTCTGCATCTACCTTGTCGAGCCACCTCAGTATCTTATATGTTTCAATAAGATCACGTCTCATTCTTCTAAATTCCAATGAGTATAGGCCCAACCTGCTCAACCTTTCCTCATAAGTCAAACCCCTCATCTCAGGAATCAACCGTGTGAATCATCTCTGAACTGCCTCCAATGCAAGTATATCCTTCCTTAAATAAGGAGACCAAAACTGTACGTAGTACTCAATGTGTGGTCTCACCAATACCCTGTACAGTTGTAGCAGGACTACCCTGCTTTTATACTCCAACCCCCTTGCAATAAAGGCCAACATTCCATTTGCCTTTTTAATTACTTGCTGCACCTACATGTTAACTTTTTGTGTTTCATGCACAAGGACCCCCAGGTCCCTCTGAACTGTAGCATTTTATAATCTCTCTCCATTTAAATAATAATTTGCTTTTTTTATTTTTCCTGCCAGAGTGGATAACCTAGCACTTTCCCACATTATACTCCATCTGCCAAATGTTTGCCCACTCACTTAGCCATAGAGCACATATACCAGAAACGCTGTTTACAGAGGTCACGGACCATCATCAAAGACCCTACCCACCCCAGCCACAGTCTGTTCGCCCTCCTGCCATCTGGGAGATGCTACAGATGCATTCGCACCCGAACGACCAGATTTAGGAACAGCTTCTTTCCCAGGGCTGTCATCCTACTGAACTCCACAAATAAACTCTAAAGCCTGCACATCTGCCAATGCACTTTATTATGTTTATGTTAATGTATTACAAGCCAAATGAATGTTGAATGTTTAAATGTCTTAATCTAAATGTACACTCTCGGGAGCCGCAAGCCTACATTTCGTTGTACTGCACTTGTGCACTAACAATGACAATAAAGTTGATTATTATTATTATTATTATTATATTGCAGATTCTTTGAGTCC
Source organism: Somniosus microcephalus (assembly GCF_052327205.1). NCBI lineage: Eukaryota > Metazoa > Chordata > Chondrichthyes > Squaliformes > Somniosidae > Somniosus > Somniosus microcephalus. The sequence goes on from NC_140995.1 coordinate 225,844,015, forward strand.
TCTGCACAACGTGCTTTCCCATCCATCTTTGTATCATCTGCAAACTTGACTACATTACACTCGGTCCCTTCATCTAAGTCATTAATGTAGATTGTAAATAGTTGAGGCCCCAGCACCGATCCCTGTGTCACCCCACTAGTTACTGTTTGCCAACCGGAAAATGACCCATTTATCCTGACTCTCTGCTTTCTGTTAGTTAGCCAATTCTCTATACATGCGAATATATTACCCCCAACTCCGTGAGCTCTTATCTTATGCAGTAACCTTTTATGTGGCACCTTATCGAATGCCTTCTGGAAATCCAAATACACCACATCCACTCGCTCACCCTTATCTACACTGCTTGTTACATCCTCAAAGAGCTCCACCAAATATGTTAAACATGATTTCCCTTACATAAAACCATGCTGACTCTGCTTGACTGCATTATGATTTTCCAAATGCCCTGCTACTGCTTCCTTAATGAAGGACTCCAGCATTTTCCCAACGACAGATGTTAAGCTAACTGGTCTATAGTTTCCTGCTTTCTACTACTTGTGCAGTACCTATGCTATGGAATCTCTACACTCACTCCTTCATTCTCACTCAAACTCCATTTGTGTCCCTCATTGCAGGAAAAGAGAGCCCACCATAAGAGGGAAAGAGCAAGGACAGGAGGAGGGTCACCCTCAGTAGCCCAGCTCACCACCTCGGAGGAGGCGGCCCTGGAAATTGCCGGGATCGAGGAGAATTTACAAGTGGGGGACGGACAGGCAGGCGCATCAGAGCAAGCTGGTGACAGAATAGTTTGGCATCTCTCTCATTGACATTGCATGAGTCACTGATAATGAATCTGATGCTCTAACAGATTGACTTATGATCATCTGCACTATTCAATGTGCATGTAACCTTGACCTCACATCTCTAACTCTTTCCTTTACTCCCCGACAGGACCATCACAAGCACCCGCCCCCACTGTCCAGGAGGAAGAGCCTGAGCTTCCAGACTCTTCAGAGGAGGCTGCAACATCTGAGGGCGCTGCGTCAGCAGAATTAAGTGCACACATCACCAGCGCAGACACTCACACCTCGGTGGGACCTTCAGGACATAGAGTAGAGTTATCACCTGGTGTATCACAGCTCACAAGTGAGCATCAGCAGATGGTGGACACAGGGACAGCAGTGGAGAGTTCTCGTCGGAGGGCGCAGGAGGCTCCCAGCTCAGCTCCGCTGCATGTCGACCCTGTGCCTCCGGGTCCATCCAGAAGGAGAGTGTGGTGTATGTGCCTTTAAAAGCAATTGTGGTGTATGTGCCTTTAAGAGCCCCAGGTGTGCGCAATGCCGGTAATTGCCACTTGGGCTATATAAGCCTGTGTATTGTGTATATCCTTTAGAACCCCCCCCAGACTTGCTTAGTAAATACCTATGAACCAACTCCTGTCTTCAGTGTCTTTATCTACACACGGACACTACAGTGGCGACGAAGTGGAAACGGACTTACCTGCAATTCGGCAGCACCTCAAGGACATCGATTCCTCCAGCGTCCAGAAGACTCAAGGAAGTAATAGAAATTGTGGTTTCACCAGCTGGCCAAGCTGGTGGCAGGTACTGCGCTAATCCTTCCTGGGCGTCAGGCTGGGGCTCCAGCGGCGGGCTCTACAGCTGAGACAGGCAGCGAAATCGGAGGCAAGCAATAACGGACTGGGAGGGTGCACTCGGGAGACGGCCGGCGCGGCAAGCAGGTCAGCGTTTAGACCTCCGTCGGGAACGAGTCTCCAACAGTGAATAAACGGAAACCACAGTAAAACAGCATTGTTATCGGTAGCAGCGGCGGGAAAGCGCAGGAAGCGCCATATCGTTGCTTCAGAGAGAAAAAAAAAAAGCGCGGGAAGCGCCATATCTTTTTTTTTAAATGCCTAAGTCTGGCAATATTGATGCTTTTGATAACGAAACAGAGCCTAACTTTGGCAATATTGATGTTTTTGATAACAAGATAGAGGATTGGACCACATATGTAGAAAGAGTGGAGGTGTTTTGCACCGCAAATGGAATAGAAGATGAAAAAAAAGCTTCAGTGCTTCTGGATCTAATGGGCGCAGAAACATACAAGCTGTTACGCAACTTAATCACTCCAGCCGAACCGATGGACAAGAATTTTGAGGAGATTGTTGATACCCTACACTGCCAATTCGAGGCAGGACTGGCAGATTCTCTGCAAGACAAATTCATCTGCGATCCCCTAAGTGTAGAAACACAAAAAAAGGTATCTTCTGGAAAAGATTTAACACTGGACAAGGCTTTCAGTGCAATAGGAGCGGCAAAGATACAGCAAAGGCCACAGGACTTCGGCACCCATGAAATGACACGGGGTTTCGAAAGATGTTATCGCTGCGGCAGATCCAACCATGACCAGAGGGATTGCTGGTTCAAAGAAAAAGCATGCAGGCGATGCGGAAAGTTGGGACACATTCCACATGTATGCCGATCTGAAAATAAAAAATCCACTAATGGGAAAAGAGTCAATAAGGAAAAGCACAGAAAGGTACAAATGATGACGGACAGTAGCTCCAAAGACCAGAAGAGCGATAGCGACTCCGGGAACAAGAGACTAAGCTCTCTCAAATTACATAATGTAATTGCCAATGAAGATTACCAGACCATTTGGGTTACCCTCATAATAGCAGGGTCCCCAGTTAAAATGGAGCTAGATACAGGATCAGCTCTAGCCGTAATAAATCGACGAGATTACGAGAGGCTATTTTCGCATATACCTCTAAAAGACACATCCATTATCTTAAAAACATATACGGGGCAGAAAGTATACCCCAAAGGAAAAATAAAGGTGCCTGTGGTATACAACGGCAAAGAAATACAAAAGTTGTATTTATACATTCTACAAGATGGTGGTCCACCGTTGTTGGGACGTGAATGGATAAGGAAGATACGTTTAGACTGGCACTCCATTCAGGCACTGACGGTGACCAGTAAGGAAAAAAACAATGATGACATCATACCTGAACGATTAAAAGACATCTTGGCCAACGCCAAAGAAGTGTTTCAAGAGAAACTAGGAACCTTGAAAGGCATCACCGCCTCAATAAAAGTGGAAGATGCAGCAATTCCAAAATTTTTTAAGGCAAGACCGGTGCCATACGCAATACGTCCGGCAGTCGAGGCAGAGCTGGAGAATTTGGAAAAGGCAGGCGTATTATCCAAAATAGATTGGAGCGAATGGGCAACACCCATCGTTCCAGTCATGAAAAAAGCATTGAAAAATAACTCTGAGGAACAGAGAAAAATTCGCATCTGTGGGGACTTTAAGGTGACTGTAAACCCGGTCCTTCACACAGTACAGTATCCTCTTCCGAGGATAGAAGATATTTTCGCCTCACTATCCGGAGGAAAACGTTTCACAAAAATTGACTTGGCACAGGCATATCTACAGATGGAGGTTGAGGAGACCTCTAAAAAGTATCTCACAATAAACACACACAAAGGCCTGTACCAGTACAATCGACTGGTTTTTGGAGTAGCATCAGCTCCAGCTATCTGGCAAAGAGCTATGGAGCAAGTCCTGCAAGGGATTCCGGGGACTCAGTGTTACCTAGACGACATCCTTATAACAGGAGAAAACGACAACGAGCACCTTGCCAATTTGGAGCAGGTGCTCACTAGGCTGAAAGAACGGGGCCTACGAGCAAATCGCCCCAAGTGCGAATTTTTCCAAAATCAGATATCATATTGTGGCCACATAATTAATAAGGAAGGGTTGCATAAGTCACCTGAAAAAATTGAAGCAGTTATAAAAGCCCCAGCACCTGAAAATGTTTCACAATTGAGGTCATTCCTGGGATTAATAAATTACTATCATAAATTTTTACCGAACTTATCAACTATTCTACACCCTCTTAATGATCTTCTACACACAGGAGTGATTTGGAAATGGAACGAAGACTGTAAACGTGCCTTCCATAAATGTAAAGACTTAATCACATCCGAGAAAGTTTTGGCTCATTACAACCCATCACTACCAATCAGACTGGCATGCGATGCATCCCCTTACGGCATAGGAGCGGTATTGTCCCATAGATTCCCTGATGGCTCGGAACGGCCGATAGCTTTTGCGTCACGCTCATTGAACTCAGCTGAGCGTAACTACTCCCAGATAGACAGGGAAGCACTCAGCCTGGTATGGGGAGTGAAGAAATTCAACCATTACCTACACGGACAAAAATTTACCTTGCTGACTGACCATCAACCCCTCATCTCCATATTCAACCCTAAGAAAGGTGTCCCCATTATGACGGCACAAAGACTACAGAGGTGGTCCCTTTTTCTAGGGGCACACCAATACAACATTGAATACAAAGGATCAAAACAGCATGGGAATGCTGACGGTTTATCGCGCCTGCCGTTGCCAACGATAGAAGAGGCACCTACAGTAGACCCAGTAGAGATATTCCACTCTACCATAGTGGAATGTCTACCGGCGACAAATTCTGCCATTGAAAGGGAGACCAGAAATGACCCTACTCTCTCACGGGTCTACGATTTAACAATGAAGGGATGGCCAGCACATGGCGAACCACTGTTGCCAGCATTCTCGCAAAGAAGAGAACAGCTGTCAGTGTGCCGAGGAACCTTGATGTGTGGATCCAGAGTGGTGATTCCACCCAAACTCCAGGATATAGTGCTAAAGGAGCTTCACGAGGGGCATCTGGGTGGAGTGAAAATGAAGAACCTAGCTAGGGCGTTTGTATGGTGGCCAGGTATCGATGGAGACATCGAAGACATGACCAAGAGCTGCCTAGGATGCCAGAAGGTCCAAAATGCTCCGCCACAGGCCCCTCTACATCCATGGGAGTGGCCCTCATCTCCCTGGCAAAGGGTGCACATCGACTTTGCTGGTCCATTTATGGACTCAATGTTCTTAATCGCAGTTGATGCACACTCCAAGTGGCCGGAGGTAATAAAGATGTCCTCCACCACCACGGAAAAAACCATCACAGTATTAAGGACCATATTTGCCAGGAATGGGCTGCCGGAACAGATATGTTCTGATAATGGACCGCAATTTGTGTCCGAAGAATTCAGAAAGTTCTTAAAGAACAATGGGGTAAAGCACTACACGTCCGCCCCATACCATCCCGCCACCAATGGATTGGCTGAAAGGTTTGTCCAGACCTTTAAGAAGGCCATAAAGGCCATGGGTAATGAAAACATAAAACTTCAGCACAAGGTGGATAACTTCTTGTTTGCATATAGGAATGCAACACATATGGTTACAAACCAAACTCCCACCATGATGTTCTACAATAGAAACCTAAGATGCCGGCTGGATTTGGTCAAGCCCAACATCCGAAGGGACGTGGAGAACTGGCAGTTTCAGGGCATGAATGAAAGGCCAACTAGGGCCTTCCAGATAGGCCAACCGGTTTTGGCCCGGGACTACCGTACCGAGAAATGGCAGCCTGGAACTATCTGCACACGACTAGGACCACTGATGTATACCGTGGACATCGGAGAAAGCATAATAAGGCGCCATGCTGACCAAATCATCAAGTCATCCGAAAAGGGACAACCTACACCACCATGCTATACATCTAACAATGAAGTAGAGATACCCATATCTACCTCCGATCCGGTGATACTGGAACCCGATGAACCCGACACTGGCCTTCAAGCCGAATCAGCCTTACCAGAAGAACCTACTACACCACCAGAAACTACTACACCCCCGAGTCAGGAAGCCTCCTGAGAGACTAACTTATAATTAATTAATACAGCAATGTATATTATTTTGCATATAACATGTAATTAATAATTACTTAATATGATGTACTAGTTAGCTAGAAGGGGAGGAATTGTGGTGTATGTGCCTTTAAAAGCAATTGTGGTGTATGTGCCTTTAAAAGCAATTGTGGTGTATGTGCCTTTAAGAGCCCCAGGTGTGCGCAATGCCGGTAATTGCCACTTGGGCTATATAAGCCTGTGTATTGTGTATATCCTTTAGACCCCCCCCCCCACCCCCCCCCCCCACCCCCCCCCCACCCCACCCCACCCCCCCCCACCCCACCCCCCCCCCACCCCACCCCCACCCCCCCCCCCCCACCCCACCCCCCCCCCACCCCCCCCCACCCCCCCCCCACCCCCCCCCCACCCCCCCCCACCCCCCCCCACCCCCCCCACCCCCCCAACCCCCCAACCCCCCACCCCCCCACCCAGACTTGCTTAGTAAATACCTATGAATCAACTCCTGTCTTTATCTACACACGGACACGACAGAGAGCAGTGCTGGAACTCCAGGAACAGGTGCAGGAGTCTCTGGCAAGTTTTGTCTCCAGGGTCGCTGCGAGTGTGGAGTGAATGGAGGAGTCCATCGCTAACATGAGCAGAGCCTTTGTGGAGGCTGAATGCATCACCACAGAAAGGATGGCTACCTCCATAGTAAGGCTGGCTACCGTAGGGTAGAGGATGGCTATGGTAGAGGAGAGGATGGCTACGTCCATGGAGGAGCTTAGTCGCCAGGGTATGGAAAACATGGTAATTGTTCAGAATAGACTGACATCTCTTGAGGAGTGATGGTCAGCTATTGCGCAAACAAACCAGACCTTCATGCAAGTCCTCAGGAGTAGGACTTCCAGCACAGAAACGGGTCCTCATGGCCCCCCTGAAGTGCAGCAAGGTGCTGTCAAGCCACTTGCTAGCTCCGAAGTGGGGCTGACCCATGAGAGGGATGTTGGTGGCAGATGTGGAAATTTACATTATACTTAGCATGCTGGGTAGAATAAAATGGCCAAGTAAAAGAACAAACTTGCTTAGGTTATAGTTAAAGCAAGAAAAAGTAAATGTGTCACAACGTGTCCAGGACCAAGATATCTTTCATAATACCCACCCACATTCAGGATGTGATAACAGCTATAATTGACTCACTAGCACAAGGGAGGCATAAGGCTATAGAATAGATAAACTATTAATGATTGTCGCTAGACAAAGAAGCAAAACTATTGAGTAAGTTAATCATCTTGGTAACAAGATGATCAGACATGAGTAAGTAAATCATTTTGGTAACAAGATTCAGACAGAACCTCCTGACAGAATATATGATTAACTAACCTTGTCTGGAGATATTTCTGTCCTGCTGACCTTTTGATTGTCCTTGTGCAAACTCTTAATGTGTTTAAAATGATACAATACCATTACACGTGATTTATGGAATGCTTGCTTGTTTGAGTGTATAAATATGCGGCATTCACTGATGTTCGGTGGAGATGTTGGCCTAGCCTTTGTCCAGGCAGCTCTCCCCTTGTGCAATTAAAAATTAAACTAACAATCTGATGGTACTGCTTGTGTTTTAGAGTCTTACTCGGAGTCGAGATTTCAACAGTAAAACTTGGAGGTTCCACCGAGATCGCTTACTACCTACCGGTGAGTAAATGGACAAAAACACGATGACTCTCTAAGAACGGACCCTAACTGGCCAGTTATCAGTGGCGCTTAGTCACCAAAGGGGTTCCTCCTTGGACAAGTGCAGTAGTGCAGTCTGTTTGTCTCGGCGGGAGTACTGCGATCTGTTAAGACTCATTTCAGGGTTGAGTTGGAAATTTTTGTTATCACTTCCTCTTTCAGCTTGACCGAAAAGGGAGACAGATTTCGAAAACCTGAACCCTGAAAACAGGCCGGGCAGATTGTTGAAAGGAAGGTAAGAAGAGACGTCTGTAGAGGTCCCTGTTTCTTGAAGGAAGGAAACGATTACCCTTGAAAGAAAGGGAGAGATATCCTTGAAATAGAGGAAAAGTAAAAAAAAAAAGGGACGCTCGTCCTTGAAAGATAGGACTTATCCTTGAAAGACAGGATTTTAAAGTAATAAGTTTTACTGTTAAGGACTCAGTCTGTAGGGGCGTACAACGCAGACTGAGAATTGGCTATTTGTTTAGTTAGAGTATAAGAATTTTGATCTGTATACCCCTCTGGGTTTTTGCAATTTTTGTCATCTCTGTAATATTTTTTAGCTTTGTATTATTGTGCTACTATTATCTGTGAGCTCTTGGAAAAACATAACACGGGATTCAACAGGGGAGGTTGGGTCTTAGAAACACTTAAATTGGTAAAGAGTAAAAAGTGATCAGGGGATCGCAACCAATAAAAATGGGAGCCAGAGCAAGTAAAACACCAGAAAAAGGCACACCTGCCTGTTACATGCTCCAGAATTGTGGTCAGACATCAATAGATGACTTACCCAAATGGGTAAAATGGACCAAAAAGAGGAAAAGGCCATTCCCACCGGATGGTACATTTAATCTAGACCGAATAACGTGTCTCGAGGGGTGTCTCTTAGAAAAGGGACCCAGGGAGAAGTGGTAGAAAGAAAGTCAAAACTGGCAATTACAACAAAATGGGGGACAAGGTAATGAATTTATCCAGGGAAACGGTTCTATCCAAGCGCAGGCTCACACCCGCCCTCAAGTGAATTTTTCAGTCCACAACCAGTGGGGAGCACAAAATGCTACCCAGAATCAAAGTGGACAAAGTTTAAATTTACCCTATTCAACATGACGCCTGGGACCTGACCCGCAGATTGCCCAAAAGCAATTACCCCTAGTACAATTGCCTGCAGTTTCAACCAATATGACAAAAGAGCCCACCTTAATAATAAATATGGAGGGAAAAGAAATTCCTTTTCTGGTAGATACAGGAGCCACCAATTCAGTGTTGACAAAACAATATGCAGAAGGAATTCCGTGTACAGCCAGTAGTGCCAGTTGTGTAGGATTGTCAGGAGTTACTCAGACCATGACTTGGTCAGAACCCCTCAATGTGCAAGTAGATAATTACAGGAATCAACATACTTTTTTACTGTCTCAAGAAGTGCCAGTGAATTTATTAGGAAGAGACTTATTATACAAAATGAAGGCAATGATTGTTTGCTCTGAAAAAGGACTTGAAGTCCATGCTCCCGTAGACAGATGTGGTATGCACCCACTACAGGTCAAACTGTCCCCGGTCCTATACGCATGGCAGATTTGTGAAGATGGTCTTAACAAAACATTGTCAACTATTATAGGCTCCCTCCAATTTGTCCTTAGATCGGTGTCCGATTACCAGAAAGAATTGCATTTGGGCCATTGGCATACAGAGCCCCACTGCACAGCCTTTTATGATGAGACAGGAATGGACAAACACCACAAAAGATATTATAAGCCCGTTCTGCAACACAGATATTTGCTGAAAATTCGGAAAATTTTAATTGGTCCCGAAGGCATAACCGCCGCTGTTCTTTTACCCATGGAAGCATGTGACCTGTTTGAAGAAAAAGACAGTAAACCACATTGCACCCTAGCGGTGGCACAAGGACATGCACCAAGGGACTTGGGACCAATGGTTAAAAGAATGGGAGGACTAGGAATAGAAAAAGAGTGGCAAGTGCCTCAGGGTACCTTGGTCCAGTATGAAGAAAAGCAGGGATACGGGGTGGAATTGCAGACAAGCCTGCTGTTCGAAGGCAAATTTGAGGCAAGGGTGTTGGACATCCATAACTTCCCGCTCCTACCAGAAGTAGAGAAACTTCTGAGTCAAATCCCCAAGCAAGTATGGTCTAGCCACCTCAATGAGGTCAGAAAGATGTTAACTGCACAACCCTACAAGGTTACCCTCAATCCTGCAGTCCCACTCCCAAGAAAGGCACAATATCCTCTCTCCCAAGCAGCAGAACAAGGCATTGAACCAGTAATCAAGTCCTTACTTGACCAGGGCATTATAATACCAACAAGAAGTCGGTCTGCCAGGATGCCTGCCCGCACTCGCCGCCGCTTACTATGCTGTACAACAAGCACAAACTGTGACTCTAAATCATCATACAGTACTACATGTCCCACACTCTGTCGGGGTGCTGTTAACCAAATACGCCACTCAACACCTAACATCAGCACGTACCATTAAGTACGAGGTAGAATTACTGTCCAATTCAAACTTGACCATAAAGCGATGCGCAACCCTGAATCCAGCTACGCTCCTCCCGACCATTGAGGATGGCACACCCCGCTGCTGTGAGACGGTAACCCAGCTGGTCACCAAACCCCGAGTGGGCTTAAGTGAAACACAGCTAGAAAATCCAGATTTACTATATTTCGTCGACGGCTCAGCCCTCCGAGATGACAAAGGTACTTCCCGCACTGGCTACGCCATCACGATGGACAATTCAACTGTAGAGGCAATGTCGTTACCAAACTCCTTTTCAGCACAACAAGCAGAACTATTCGCGCTCACAAGAGGATGTATCTTGGCCACAGACAAAACTGTTAATATTTATACAGATTCAAGGTATGCCTTTGGAGTTGCCCATGATTATGGACAGATCTGGAAATTTAGGGGTTACTTGACCTCCGCAGGCTCAACGATCAAGAATGCAGAACAAGTTGACAATCTTTTACGTGCTGTCCAGTGTCCACGTAAAATTGCTATTATTAAATGTCAAGCACACACAGGCAATCAGGACCAAATTGCATTGGGCAATGACAGGGCTGACAGGGCTGCAAAAGGTGCTGCTTTGTCAAATACTGGTTCCCAGGTGTCAGCCTATGTTCTTAAAAACACAAAACCCGTTGATTTGCCGCCCACATTGGATGATGTATTGGCCTTTCAGTCACAGGCCAGTACTGAGGAGGTGTTAGCCTGGGCACAAGATCAATGTGATAAAACACCTAAGTGAGTGTGGGTTCACCATGACGGCCACGTGGTGGCACCCAGATCTTTGCTCCCATGGATTGCCCACAGTGTTCATACATTCACACATGCAGGCAAAGGGGGGATGGCAGACTATACCGCAGAGACATGGTACGCACCGGGTATTTCGGCAATTGCAAAACAAATTAGTGAAAAGCGTACTACCTGTCAGACGATGAATCCGGGAAAATCGGAGAAGGTACAGTCTGCCTCCCACCCAAATCCAACAGGACCTTTTGTGAATTTGCAAATGGATTTTATTAAATTACCCGCATGTATGGGTTTTAAGTATGTATTAGTTATTATAGATGTGTTTTCTAAATGGGTTGAAGCTTTTCCATGTAAAAAGAATGACACTGTTACCGTCGCTAAACATTTGTTAAAGGAAATTGTACCACGATTCGGTATACCTGTACAACTCTCAAGTGACAATGGGTCACATTTTACTGGGACAATTATGCGAGAGATGTGTAAGGCTTTGCAAATCAATCAGCATTTTCACTGCAGCTATCATCCACAGTCAGCTGGGCTGGTGGAGCGATATAATGGAATGTTGAAAAATAAGTTAGCTAAGCCATGTGATGAGACTGGACTCAAATGGGTCGAACTGTTACCCCTAGCATTGATGGTAATGCGGTCAGCAACAAACAGAACAACAGGATTATCACCACATAAATCATCATGGGACGTCCCCAACGATTGCCTTTTTCCGCACCGTTTACTGCTAAACAAATGGACATTCACAAAATGGAAGAAAATATGCTAAACCATTGCATTGCTCTAACAAAATGTATTTCTAGTTTCCATTTGCAGGTAAAAGAAGCCCAAGTTGACCCTGCTGAAGGAAGATGCCATAGCTTGGAGCCCGGCGAGTTCGTCTACCTAAAGGTGTTCAAGAGAAAGAGTAGCCTTCACCCAAGATTTGAGGGTCCGTCCCAGATCCTGTTAACCACCAACACTGCTGTAAAGGTGAAAGAGAGACCAACATGGATCCACGCCTCACACTGCAAAAGAGCCCCAGAACCCGAGGAAGAGGAATCGCCAACCCCATCAGTAAATGGAAATGGACATTAGGACGATGTTTCCTTGTGACACTTATAATACCTGTAATGCCCGAATTGCATGTAAACACCTTTTTGTATATGTCTTACACTTATGCTAGGGGAACTAATGCCTTCAGTTGTTGGGTATGCACACAGGTGCCCATCCGTACGAAGGGAGGAATTCCATTAAGACCTATCCCCTTTAATTCCAATAAAATGGCATATTGGCTGTTTCAACAAAATTCAGAAAAGGCAGAAGCCATGGAGTTAGAAAGGCTCCGAAGAATCCAGATCTGATTAGATTATTGTCCTAGTTAGGACAAAATGGGGGGAATGTGGAAATTGACATTATACTTAGCATGCTGGGTAGAATAAAATGGCCAAGTAAAAGAACAAACACTAGCACAAGGGAGGCATAAGGCTATAGAATAGATAAACTATTAATGATTGTCGCTAGACAAAGAAGCAAAACTATTGAGTAAGCTAATCATCTTGGTAACAAGATGATCGGACATGAGTAAGTAAATCATTTTGGTAACAAGATTCAGACAGAACCTCCTGACAGAATATATGATTAACTAACCTTGTCTGGAGATATTTCTGTCCTGCTGGCCTTTTGATTGTCCTTCTGCAAACTCTTAATGTGTTTAAAATGATACAATACCATTACACGTGATTTATGGAACGCTTGCTTGTTTGAGTGTATAAATATGCTGCATTCACTGATGTTCGGTGGAGATGTCGGCCTAGCCTTTGTCCAGGCAGCTCTCCCCTTGTGCAAGTAAAAATTAAACTAACAATCTGACAGTACTGCTTGTGTTTTAGAGTCTTACTCGGAGTCGAGATTTCGACACAGACAACAAGTAAGTGGGGGCTCCTCTCCAACCGCTCACACGACCATGCCACTGCAAAGCCCACGGTCAGAGCCCCACCAGAGTCCCCACCCAACTGAGATCGGCGTCTCAACCCCTGCACAGCCGCAGGAGCAGCAGACTGTTGCTGAGCCCTCACAGGTTCGCAACCCCAGAGGACGCCCGCCAAAGGTGTTGCGACAGGAGCATCAAGAAAGTGAGCAAGGGGCCTCCACATCTGCTGAAGCCACAGGGGAAGCATCACGTAGGAGCATGCGTAAGAGGAAGATACTGCACAAGTAGCCACAAGGGTAGCCACTTGGGTGTAATGTTATGTTTAATTTTGAAAAGCCATCAGTTGGTTATTGTCATTAAAAATTCTGATGGCAAACTTGCAGTTGTGGCGTGTGTCATTTTGCTAATGGGACTTCCACATTGAGGGCTTAGGATGACTTGCAATTGTCAGTATGGTGGTCAGAGTGATAGGAATCCGCAGGTTCTTGGCCATTGTCAATGCTCTGGTAAGAAGGTGCGAGGCAAAAGTATTTGATTGCGCAGGCTAAGCAAATCTGGCCAAGATGAGTGCGTGCCTTGCATCCCAGGCAGCAATGTGCTCGCATGCTGCTGCTGCTGGTTGATGCACCTCTGCAAGCTGTTCGTTGTCGCTCTCCTCCTCCTTATCTGAGGAGGCTATGTGATGAGCCACTTGTTCATCAGGCATCTGCAAGCCACGATGCTGTGCCATGCATCTGAAGCGCATCTTCAGCAAGCCGATGGTTTGCTCGATTATGGATCTGGTGGAAATGTGGCTGGAGTTGTAGCACTCCTCAGCTTCGTTGGATGGGCTCCTCAACGGCGTCATTAGCCACGGCTTCAGGGGATAGCCCTTGTCTCCAAGTAGCCATCCATTAAGTTTGTCTGGTGGACTGAAGAGCGGAGGCACACTAGACTGGCGCAGGATGAAGGAGTCATGGCAACTGCCAGGGTACTTGGCACAAACATGCAAAATTTCCTTCTTGTGGTCACACACCAGCTGTACGTTGAAGGAGTGGAAGTCCTTGCGGTTGACAAAAATACCTGGATTATGATGGGGTGCCTTAAAGGCCACATGTGTGCAATCAATGACGCTCTGCACCCTTGGAAAGCCTGCCAGATTGTCGAACCCAACCGCATGCGCAGTTACACGGGCTTGATCCTTGGAGAAATTGATGTAATTGTGCGCGACGGCAAAGAGGGCATCAGTTACCTGCGTGATGCAAGTGTGTGCAGCCGCCTGGGAGAGGCCGCTGATGTCTGCTGCTGATCCCTGGAATGAGCCTGAAGCAAAAAAGTTGAGTGCGGTGGTGACTTTGATGACCACTGGTAAGGGGTGTCCACCTGCTCCTCTGGGCTCCAGGTCTTGCTGCAGCATTGTGCAGATGTCACCCACTACCTCTCGCAAAAGTCTGAGCCTCCTTTGGCACTGCTGCTCAGTCATGTTGAGGTAGCTGATCCTTTGTCTGTAGACCCTGTTTGGGGGGTATCTCCTGCGCCGATGGGCTTCCATGCGCTGGCGCCTTCTGGCCTGTGCAACTTCAGGTGGGTGAGCAGCAGCTTGGAGCTCCTGCTGTTGTTCTTGCAGTTGGTGCTGCTGTTGGTCAGGGTTCTGCTGCTGCCGCGGCTGGTCTTCGTCCGAATCTGATGCACAGGAGGAAAGGAAATAAATAGTTCCCATTCTTCTGGTACAGACCTCCGTTGAGGAAGCGCTCATTTAAGATGGGGAGAGGGGTTTCTCAGTGGGTCACACTGGAGATGGGTGTCAGGCTCCAAACTTCCACAACAATGGGTATGCCTGCTAAAAGTTCCTCCAGACCTGAGACAACAAAGTTCTTCCACCTGCAAATGATGATTAGTGAAAACTCCTTTTTAATGGTGGAGCTGCAGCTGTTAGTAAGCAATCCACTTGTGATGCCGCCAGGATTCACTGGCATGTTCCAGAGGAGGCGTGCAGCACGTGGGAAAAGTGGGAAAATCAGAAAGGCCTCTCAAAATGGGATTATAGAGCCACTTAAGTGGTTGTTAAGGGCCTTAAAGGCTTATCCCACTGTAAGATTCGAAAATTTTCATTATTTAATCACACAAGACAACAGGATTAATAATACAGCTTTATTGACCAAAAGAAGCTTGTACAGATAAAACCTTTGATAAAAGGGCATACAAAATGGCCGCCGGACCTCATGATCAGTTTCTTGAACCATTTGATTTCTGTTACTGCAAGCCAGGCAGGCTTGTGGATTGAGAGCAGTAAGCCCGCGAAAGCCAGTATCGGGAAACCGAAACTCAGGGAAATGGGCATACATATTCAATTGGATTCTAAGTACAAGACAGTTTCAGGCAACAGGATGGGGCCCATCAAGATATGGGCGGACAATGAATGAACATTTAAACCCATTTAATGTACAAAGGAAAAACCGTTTAACAGCCATCAAGGGAAATCTCCAGACCGATCAATATGCGAACCGAGTTACGGTGACAAAGTAAAAGACATTATCGGCCAGGAAGGCCAGTTAAGCTATCATCGGCTCCCGTTACAAGGCAAAGCGCCCCTGCAGAGATTTCTGCCCGCCAAAATTATTACAAAGACTGGACTATGATCTGGCGGGAGATAAGGCTGGCCCAAAAGGGTATAACTATGGATTTTGAAAAGTCCATCAGCGCCTCTTCTACCTCGGTAGCTTCGGAATTCGATCAGTACGTTTCTTCTTTTAAAGACGCTTCGGACGGACAGTTCGGAAAAAGCCAGACAAGGCTCGGCCACGACGGGAAGACGACGAGGGTGGCCCGGGTACCGTTGTCGGGAGATCATCGACGACCCAGGCCGAAGAAGAAGACACCCTCAGGAAAACCGACGATCCAGGCCGGAGGAAAAGGACATTCCGGGCCTAGCACGCCCGTGCCTCAACGTTCCATGAATCCAAATCCACAACAGATCTAACTGATCCATCCTTGACGAGTGCTCATCAAGGCTGTGTCCACTGCCTCACCGCCGGAGAGAGAGAGAGGAGAAAAACAAGCTGCGCCAGAAGTTTCCAAATCCACGTGACGACGGAAAGCTGTGCCGAAAGGCTGCGAACCCCCTCTTTTGCGAATCTAAAAGTGGTGAGCATGATCCCGAGCTCCTCAAGTCGAAACTTAGTTTAGGTATAAGGGGAGGGAGAGGGTAAGGGTAATCATAATGTGTTTCCCCTTTTTCGATGTGCCGTGTGTTTCCCATTTCCATGGAATCAGGTTCATAGATATGTGCATGCTTGTAGTCGCTTTGATTTGTGCTTATGATATGTATTTTGTAATGCTGCAAACTGTTTAATAATAAAAGCATCCATTTCGTGCTATTCAACCTGGTCTATTGAGTCTTTCTCTGCACTACAGTTCCCTGCACCTAAGTCCAAGGTCTAGAACCGTAGGGAAGAGTGGGTCGAACCACTCAAGGGTAATTATTGCACGAAGCCTGGTAGGAGACCAGAACGAGCAAGAGAAACCCCCTACACCGCCTCTTGGAGGCGGGTTGGAAATGGTGTCAGAAAACTCGCATGTGGGAAAGTTGCTCAGAGGCGGGATGGAGGTGGGATCAGGCCCGCACGCCATTTTTTGCAATTTTACCACCTCACACGCCTCCAATCCCGCCTGCTCGGGCCTGGCAAAATTGAGCCCAAAATATTTGTTCAGAGTCTCTGCCATTTTCCTGTTCCCCATTATTAAATCCCCATTCTCGTCCACGTTTATGTTAGCTACTCTCTTCCTTTTTATATTCCTGTAGAAGCTCTTACTTTATGTTTTAATATTTCTTGCCAGTTTACTATCATAATTCATCTTCTCTCTCTTTATTATTTTTTTAGTCATCCTTTGCTGTTTTTTTAAAATTTCCCAATCCTCTGGCCTCCCACCAATCTTGGCAACATTGTATGCCTTCATTTTCATTTTGATACCATTCTTTATTTCCTTAGTTAGCCACAGATAGTGCACTCTTCTCTTAAAATCTTTCTTTCGCACTGGAATATATTTTTGTTGAGAGTTATAAAGTATCTCCTTAAATGTCCGCCAATGCATTTCAACTGTCTTGCCTTTTAATTTATTTTTCCAGTCCACCTTAGCCAGTTCTGCCCTCATGCCATTGTAATTGCCTTTACATAGTAACATAGAAGATAGGAGCAGGAGTAGGCCATTCGGCCCCTCGAGCCTGTTCCACCATTTAATGAGATCATGGCTGATCATCCAAATTCAGTACCCTGTCCCTGCTTTCTCCCCATATCCCTTGATCCCTTTAGCCTTAAGAAATATATCTAACTCCTTCTTGAATATATTTAATGAATTGGCCTCAACTGCCTTCTGTGGTAGAGAATTCCACAGGTTCACCACTCTCTGGGTGAAGAAATTCCTCCTCATCTCTGTCCTAAATGGCTTACCCCTTATCCTTAGGCTGTGACCCCTGGTTCTGGACTCCCCAACCATCGGGAACATCCTTCTTGCATCTAGTCTGTCTAGTCCTTTTAGAATTTTATAAGTTTCAATGAGATCCCCTCTCATTCTTCTAAACTCCAGTGAGTACAAGTCCAATCGACCCAATCTCTCCTCATACGTCATTCCTGCCATCCCAGGCATCAGCCTGGTGAATCTTTGCTGCACTCCCTCCATGGCAAGAACATCCTTCCTCAGATAAGGCAACCAAAACTGCACACAATACTCAAGGTGTGGTCTCACCAAGGCCCTGTACAACTGCAGCAAGACATCCTTGTTCCTGTACTCAAACCCTCTCGCTACGAAGGCCAACATACCATTTGCCTTCTTAACCACCTGCTGCACTTGCATGCTTACCTTCAGTGACTGGTGCACAAGGACACCCAGGTCTTGTTGCACTTCCCCTTTTCCCAATCTATTGCCATTCAGATAATAATCTGCCTTCCTGTTTTTGACACCAAAGTGGATAACCTCGCATTTATCCACATTATATTGCATCTGCCATGCTTCTGCCCAATCACCCAACCTATCCAAATCATACTGGAGTTTCTCGGCATCCTCCTCACAGCACACATGCCCACCCAGCTTTGTGTCGTCTGCAAACTTGGTGATATTACATCTAGTTCCCTCGTCTAGATCATTAATATATATTGTGAATAGCTGGGGTCCAAGGACCGATCTCTGCGGTACCGCACTAGTCACTGCCTGCCACTCGGAAAAAGACCCGTTTATTCCAACTCTTTGCTTTCTGTCTGCCAACCAGTTCTCTATCCAAGTCAATACCTTGCCCCCAATCCCATGTGCCTTAACTTTACACGCTAATCTCTTATGTGGGACCTTACCGAACGCCTTCTGAAAGTCCAAATACACCACATCCATTGGTTCTCCCTTATCTATTTTACCAGTTACATCCTCAAAAAATTCCAGTAGATTAGTCAAGCATGATTTACCCTTTGCATATCCATGTTGTCTTTGTCTGATCCGGTCACTGTTATCAAGTGCTCTGCTATTACATCTTTTATAATGGACTCTAGCATTTTCCCCAGTACCAATGTCAGGCTTACCGGTCTGTAATTCCCCATTTTCTCTCTACCACCTTTTTTGAGTAGTGGGGTAACATTAGCTACCCGCCAATCCATGGGTACTGTTCCAGAGTCTATAGAATTTTGGAAGATGACCAGCAATACATCTACTATTTCTAGGGCCACTTCCTTAAGTACCCTAGGATGTAGATTATCAGGCCCTGGGGATTTATCGGCCTTCAATCCCATCAATTTCCCTAACACCATTTCCCTACAAATACTGATTTCTTTCAGTTCCTCCCTTTCATTAGACCCTATGTGCCCCGACATCTCTGGGAGGTTATTTGTGTCCTCCTTAGTGAAGACAGAACCAAAGTATGTATTTAATTGGTCAGCCATTTCTTTGTTCCCCATTATAAATTCACCTGATTCGCTTGACTTCACCAATCTTTTTCTCTTCACATATCTATAAAAGCTTTTACAGTCAGTTTTTGTGTTCCATGCAAGCTTACTCTCATACTCTATTTTTCCCCTCTTAATTAATCCCTTAGTCCTCCTTTGTTGAATCCTAAACTGCTCCCATTCCTCAGGTTTACTGCTTTTTCTGGCCAATTTATATGTCCTCTCCTTGGATCTTATGCTATCCCTAATTTCCCTTGTTAGCCACGGTTGAGTCACCTTTTTTGCTTTATTTTTATGCCAAACTGGGATGAACAAATTCTATAGTTCATCCATGCGATCTTTGAATGTTTGCCATTGCCTATCCACCATCAACCCTTTGAGTGACATTCCCCAATCAATCCTACCCAACTCGCGCCTCATACCATCGTAGTTTCCTTTATTTAAATTCAGGACCTTAGTCTCTGAGTCAACTACTTCACTCTCCATCTTAATGAAGAATTCTATCGTATTATGATCGCTCTGACCAAAGGGGCCTTGCACAACAAGATTGCTAATTAATCTTTCCCTTTACATAATACCCAGTCCAAGATGGCCTGATCTCTAGTTGGTTCCTCGACATATTGGTAGATAGATTTCTAGACTCAAAAGGCATGAATGGGTATGGAGAGAGAGCAGGAATATGGTATTGAGATAGAGGATCAGCCATGACCATATTGAATGGCGGAGCAGGCTCGAAGGGCCGAATGGCCTACTCCTGCTCTTACTTTTCTATGTTTCTATGTTTCCGTGTAGTACTGAATCAAACGCTGCATTGTCAGAGGCACTGTTTTTCAGATGAGATGTTAAACCCAGTCTGTCTCTTCACTTGAACGTAAAAGTTCCCATTTATTTAGCGTATGCAGACTCGACATATAATTCCAGCGATGGCAATGCATTCGTGTTCTCATCGCACCCGCTGTGAGTAATTGTTTTATCAGTGAAACTAATAATGCAACAGCAGACCAAGTGAGAGAATTTTCAGATCCCAATCAGTCGACTAATAATGACAAGATCCCATGGGGGAAAGAATCAGTAGGTTAGCACCTCCCATTAGCACCTGCAGAGGGCGGTAATGGGGCACTGATGCAGTAGCACTGGGGCCAGGTGAATCTAGTGGCACACGGCAAATCTGGCCCCCCTGTTGCGCTGCCGGTACGAGTTACCACTAGGGACTTCAACGGCAGGCAGATCATGATGTCAGTGAGCATGCAACGCTCACCGGGCGCTTGAGCTTCAAAATTAATTTTTGCCACTTACCTTTGTGCCTCGACCAACAAGCACACAGCTGATGGAAGCTGGGTCCAGCGATGTTATTTAAAGGCATCAGCATTAATCATGCGCAGCTGTCAGGGCAGGTTAGTTTTCGTGGCTTCTTGTCAGTTTCAGCCAGTGGAGCAATTTGTATGAGTACTTTCAAGATTCTTTTTTACCAGCAATCTTCTGGCAAGTGCAAAGTAGCTACATTTATTGTTCAAAGGCAACATTAATAGGGGCTGTACTGGCGCCACCTCGCCCTCCAGGACCTATGTCATAGCGAGCGTAGGTAGCCAGAAATACGGGAACATGTGCGCAAAGTGATGAAGAGGGACATCAGGGGTCTTGCCAGGAGGCCGTACCCTCCAAGGCCATTCCGACAGCACCTCTCCTACCTTCAATTAAGCGAGGAGCAGTGTATTACATGGCTCCGCATCACCAAGGTGATGATTACAGAACTCTGCCACCTCCTCCAAACAGACCGCCGGCCTCACAGCAGGATGACTTATACCCCAGATCCCTTTTGCTCACCACATGCCCATCATACCATCCCTGTGTCATGCCATATCACAAAGTCCTCCTGGGCACAAAGTTGAAATGAGAGAGACCATGAAATATTGCACACTGCATTAATACATTTATGCATAAACATATCACACATATCACATTCATTCTAATAACTAATGACCCTTGTGCCTGCCATAGTTGAATAGCTGTTATTGTATGCAAGGCGTGAGATGTGGGTGTGAGTGTTGGTAGGTAGAGATTGTTGGTGGGTGAGCACTAGGGGTGTAGTGCTTTGGGCAGTGTGTGAAGCTTGTGGTACAGATGGTGGTATGTAGCATTTATTGAAGCATTCAATCACCCTGGCCACCTGACTGAGGTGGATCTGCCATGAGCACACCTGCTTCAGTCCTCTGGCTCCTTCTTATTGTTGTGCTTCTCCTTGCTGAGGCAGCTGCACTGCGGGCAATGCTGAGAATGAGGTGCTGCAGTATCAATGAACCTCCCCTTTAATTACGGGGAAAAGCCTGTGACAATGATGAGTTGAGATTAGACTGCACCCGATATTGGTCCACCCTTTGAGTGTAACACCACTGAGCTAAGCCTTTCAGACTTGATTTAGTGCCCCAATCATTTCTTTGAGCAGTGAGAATGAATTTTGTGTGTAGTCTAAAGCATTATCACCTGGCGCTAGTTATCAAACTCTCTAAAGCTACCACCCATTCCTGGGCTATATTGAATTTCTAGCCCCATGGGTTTATTTGAAGAAGTGTAGGGACATTTCTCTTAGTGTCCTTGTGTACCTTTGCATTTCTGGTATCATCCTTGTAAATCTTCTCTGCACCCTCTCCAGTGCCTCTATATCCTTTTTATAATATGGCAACCAGAATTGTACGCAGTACTCTAAGTGTGGTCTAACCAAGGTTCGATACAGGTTTAGCATATCTTCCCTACTTTTCAATTCTATCCCTCTAGAAATAAACCCTAGTGTTTGGTTTGATTTTTTTATGGCCTTGCTAACCTGTGTCGCAACTTTTAGTGATTTGTGTACTTGTACACCGAGATCCCTTTGTTCCTCTACCCCATCTAGACTCGCACCCTCCAAGTAATAAGTGACCTCCCTATTCTTCCTACCAAAATGTAATACCTCACATTTATCTGTGTTGAACTTCATTTGCCAATTATATGCCCATTCTGCAAATTTATTAATGTCCTCCTGTAATTTGTTGCAGTCCTCCTCAGTATTGACTATCCCCCCCAATTTGGTGTCATCTGCAAATTTAGAAATTGTGTTTTTGATTCCAAAGTCTAAATTGTTAATATAAATTGTGAACAACAATGGTCCCAGCACTGATCCTTGTGGAACGCCACTACCCACCTTCTGCCAGTGTGATTGGCTACCTTTTACACCAACTCTCTGCTTTCTGTCTTGAAGCCAGCTAACTATCCATTCTGCTACTTGTCCCCTGACTCCACATTCTCTGACCTTGTTCGTCAGTCTATTATGGGGTACCTTATCGAAGGCCTTTTGAAACGCTAGATAAATTACATCTACTGCATTACCACTGTCTACTCTCTCTGTTACCTCTTCAAAAAATTCAATAAGGTTGGTCAAGCAAGACTTTCCCTTTTGAAATCCATGCTGACTATTCATTACTATGTTTTTGGTTTCCAGATGTTCTTCTATTTTCTCCTTTAGTAGGGATTCCATTATTTTTCCTATCACCGACATTAAGCTGACTGGTCTATAATTCCCTGGACATGTTCTATCCCCATTCTTAAATATAGGTATTACGTTAGCTATCCATCAGTCCTCTGGCATTTTGGGGAAAAATTCAGTATCGCCCCGATTGGGGCGCCATTATCGGCTGTGCGCAAAGTTTAGCACCCGGCGCTAATTATCGGCTCTGACGGCAAACTTGGCTTTTATCACCCCTGGAGGTGATTGGAGCACAAAATCAGGCGCTTCACACCTGTCTTAAGGTGCAAAGGCCGAGGAGCGATGCGCTACCTCAGAACGCTGGCGAAGCTCATGTGTTGTCAGTCAGCAATGGAACACAGACACACTGGCCAGTTCTTAAAGGGGAGTTCTGACGAAAGGTCATCGACCTGAAACGTTAAATCTGTTTCTCTCTTCACAGATGCTGCTTGACCTGCTGAGTTTCTCCAGCATTTTCTGTTTTTATCTTAAAGGGGAGGGTTGATTTTGCTCTCCATCCACATCCTGCTCATTGCAGCCTGGAATCTTAGCCTGGAAAGAACAATGGAGAGATCCAGGGAAAGAGCTCAGAGTGCAGCCCCCACAGTCTCTTCTAAATCGATACAAGGAAGGGCAAATCAAAATGAACCTGCAAAGTGCTGCTCAGTACCCAAAACTCCTTCACACTGCGTTGAATCTCTCCAGAAGTCTCTCTCTCTCTCTCTCTCTCTCTCTCTCTCAGAATGCGTGGTGCAAAAATGTCACCAACAAAAAAAGGCAGGAAGCGGTCGCCTTTAAATAGCGCTCCCCCAGTCCCTTTCTGACTGCAAAATGCTCCACTCAACCTGTTGTTGCTAGTGGCAGGCGGTATGGCAGGGGGCACCACTCAATATCCGGTCCAGGGCGCTACCAGGGCATTGCGCACTCGACTGACGTCACGATCTGCCGGCGCAGGAGATCTTGGCGGTAGTGTTTAGTGCCGCCACAAAATGTCTAGTTAATTTCGCGAGTGGCGCAAACATCGCCACGCCTGGGCGCTAGTTGCTTTGCGCCCCATTAGCGCCCTCTTAAGGCGCTAACGGGAAGTGCAAACCAACTGAATTTTTCCCCCATATCTTTTTCTAATGAATGATTAAATATGTGTAATAATGCCTCTGCTATCTCTTCCCTAGATTATTTTAAAATGCGTGGATGCAATCCATCCAGACCAGGGGTTTTATCCTCTTTGAGTTTGATTAGTTTATTTAATATATCCCCTCTTTTTATTTTAAATGCAGTTATCTCATTACTAATCTCATCATCCGATGTCATGTCCACCTGTTCTATCTCCTTGGTAAATACAGAAGCAAAATATTTATTTAATATTTCTGCCATCTCTCTATCATTACCTGTGGTATTATCCTGTCTATCCCTTAATGGCACTTTTCCCATCCCAACCTTCCTTTTTTTTATTGATGTGCCTGTAAAATATTTCACTATTTTGTTTTATGTTCCTTGATAATTTAGTTTCATAGTTCCTCTCCCTTCCCAATTGTTTTTTGTCTTCTCTCCTAATTGTTTCATATTCTCCCTTATCATGCACTCCCCTGCTGTCTATGTATTTAATGTATGCCTCTTTCCTTACCCTAATTGTTCCCTTATGGCTTTATTCATCCATGGAGTCTCATTCGTGTTTAGTTTGTTCTTTCCTTTTAGCAGAATATATTGTTCCTGCACTCTGTTGAACACCATTTTAACTGTTTCCCATTGCTGTTCTACATCATTGTTTGCCAATATTGTTGCCCATTTTGTTTTCCCAAGTTCTATTCTCAGCCCCTCAAAATCAGCTTTTCTCCAATCTATTACCCTGGTTTTCATCATACTTATGTCCCCCTCAATTATCATCTTAAAGCGTATTATATTATGGTCACTATTGCCTAGATGTTCTCCTATTTTTACTTCTGTTATCTGCTCTGGTTCATTCCCCATTACTAGATCCAATAGCGAATCCTCCCTTGTTTGGCTTTTTATATTAGGATAGGAAGGAGTCCTCTACACATTGTAGGAACTCCATTCCCTTATCCCCTTTACCTACCTCTTCTGTCCAATTAATATTGGGGTAGTTGAAATCCCCCATGATTATTCTATGTTTTTTACTAATTTCCCTAATTTGTCTGCATATTTCTTCCTCCACCTCCCTTCCACTATTAGGTGGTCTGTAGACTACACCTATTAGTGTGATTGATCCTTTATTGCACTCCTGGCTGGCCTCCCCCTCCCACTTGTCATCCAAAACTTAGCTGCCCGTGTCCTAACTCGCACTAAGTCCTGTTCACCCATCACCCCTGTGCTCGCTGACCTACATTGGCTCCCAGTTAAGCAGCGCTTCGATTTCAAAATTCTCATCCTTGTTTTCAAATCCCTCCATGGCCTCGTCCCTTCCTATCTCTGTAATCTCCTCCAGCCCAACAACTCCCTGAGATATCTGCGCTCCTCTAATTCTGCCCTCTTGAGCATCCCCGATTATAATCGCTCAACCTTTGGTGGCCGTGCTTTCTGTTGCGGCCCTAAGCTCTGGAATTCCCTGCCTAAACCTGCCTCGCTATCTCACTTTCCTCCTTTAAGACACTCCTTAAAACCTAGCTCTTTGACCAGGCTTTTGGTCACCTGCCCTAATGTATCCTTATGGGGATCGGTGTTAAATTATTTGTCTTAAGATACTCCTGTGCAGCGCCTTGAGATGTTTTACTATGTAAAGGCACTATATAAATACAAGTTGTTGAGGTTGTTGTGTATTATCTTTTATCTCTATCCATATGGATTCTATTTTTGTCTTGCTGATAGCTGCGTCATTTTTTCTACTACCATTATGTTATCTGTTGTGCATGTACCTTTAAGAGAATAACTGGTCTCAGACTGCAGTACCGGCAGTGACCACCCCTGTATAAAAGGCACTAGTAAGCCTCTGTAGTTTCAGTTTCCCGATTGACTCCTTTCAGTAAAGACTTGTTTTGTTCAACTCCTGCTGTCCGTGTCTCAATCATACACGGACATAATACTGGCGACGAGCAGATACGAACTTACCTACAGTCTGCACCACCTCCTGGGATCCATTCCTGCAGCGAAGTGAGCAGAGGTCGAGGCCAGAAGGAAGAAAGAAGCAGTAGAAACGGGCGTCGACCGTGGGCATCCGCCCCTGTGTTAGCGGAGTTGAAGATTGCTGGAGAAGCTGTCGAAAGCGGGGCCTGGTTCCTGTCGACGGTGCTTCAGCTAATCGGGCTGGTGGCAGGTAGTACACTGATCCTTCCTGGGCTGCGGCGGTCGTGAACTCGAGCGGGTGGCTTGCAACGGGGCCGAGCAGCGTTGTCGGGAAGAGGAGAGAGAGGGGTGGAGCACACAGGGCGCGGCCGGTGCTACGAAGCCAGGCTGCGTATAGGCCCGAGAAGAGGGAGGCAAGATTCCCACAGGGTTGTTCCACGACGGGAAAATAATTTAAAAAAAAGAAATATTAAACGTGCAGGAAACCGCGAGGAGCTGCAGGTTGCAACGGAAACCGCGGAAAGCAGCGCTAGCAACAGCGGGGAAGAAGGCAAAGTGCGGGAGGCGCCATTTTGTTAAATCAGGGAAGAAGGCAAAGCGCGGGAGGCGCCATTTTAGATTTTCAAGATGCCGAAGACTGGCTGTATCACTGCCTTTGATAATACAATAGAGGACTGGACCACGTATGTGGAAAGAGTCGAGGTATATTGTGAGGCAAACGAAATAGCCGATGAGAAAAAGGCATCGGTATTGCTAAACTTAATGGGCGCTAGAACGTACGGCCTATTGCGGGACCAGATTACTCCAGCCAAACCGAAGGCGAAGAGTTTTAACGAAATTGTTGCTGTCCTACAGGAACACCTAAACCCTGCACCGCTGTTGATAGCAGAAAGATTTAAATTCCACAGGAGAACTCAGCATAAAGATGAGAGCAATGCTGAGTACCTTACGGAACTACGCAAGCTATCAAAGCACTGCCAGTTCGGAGCAGGACTGGCAGATACACTACGGGACAAATTTGTCTGTGGACTCCTGAGTGAAGGAACACAGAAGAAGTTACTCTCAGAGAAAGAGCTGACGCTAGATAAGGCTTTCAGTGTGGCAGTATCGTACGAAGCAGCAGCCAGGGGAGCTGTGGAAATTCAACAAAAGCCACAGGAATACGGCACCCACGAAACGACACGGGGATTTGCAAAATGTTATCGCTGCGGCAGAACTAACCATGACCAGAAGGACTGCTGGTCCAAGGACAAAATATGCAGGCAATGCGGAAAGATGGGACACATTGCACGAGTTTGCAGGTCTGGGAAGAAGACCAGCGACAACAAAAAGGCTACTAAGGAACCGTACAAGAAAGTACAAAAGATGACGGACAGTAGTTCCGAAGACCAGATGAGCGATAGTGAATCCGGGAACAGGAGACTAAGCTGTCTCAAACTTCACAATGTAATTGCAAAAGAGGATCACCGAACCATTTGGGTCACCCTCACGATAGCAGGGTCCCAAGTTAAAATGGAATTGGATACAGGATCAGCGCTAACCATCATGAATCGACGAGACTATGAGCGGCTATTCTCACACATACCCTTGAGAGAGACATCCATCGTCTTGACGATGTATACGGGGCAAAAAGTATACCCCAGAGGAAAAATAAGGGTGCCTGTCGAATACAACGGCAAGAATATACAGAAATTGTATCTCTACATACTGCAAAATGGTGGACCACCATTATTGGGACGTGAATGGATCAGGAAGATAAGCTTAGATTGGCACTCCATTCATGCAATGACGGTGGACGGTAAAAAAGATGAAGACGTCACTCCTGGACGATTGTCAACAATCTTAGCTAACGCCAAAGAGGTATTTCAACAAGAACTGGGCACTCTTAAAGGCGTAACCGCCTCGATAAAATTAGAAGAGAATGCAATTTCCAAGTTTTTCAAAGCAAGACCGGTACCATATGCAATTCGCCCAGCCGTCGAGGCAGAGTTGGAGAATCTGGAGAAGGCAGGCGTGTTGTCTAAGGTCGACTGGAGCGAGTGGGTGACACCCATCATTCCTGTCATGAAGAAAACATTAAGCAAGAAGTCTGAGGAGCCAAGGAAGGTTCGCATCTGTGGGGATTTCAAGGTGACGGTGAACCCAGTCCTTCACACAGTACAATATCCTCTTCCAAGGATAGAAGACATCTTCGCCTCACTGTCTGGAGGGAATCGTTTTACAAAAATTGACCTAGCACAAGCATATTTGCAGATGGAGGTTGAAGAATCCTCTAGGAAGTATCTCACGATAAACACTCACAAAGGTCTTTACCAGTATCATCGATTGGTATTCGGAGTAGCATCGGCTCCGGCGATGTGGCAAAGAGCGATGGAACAAGTCCTGCAAGGGATTCCGGGGACTCAGTGTTACTTGGACGACATCCTTGTGACAGGTGAAGATGACAGTGAACACCTTAACAACCTAGAACAGGTGCTCACTAGACTACGGGAACATGGGCTACGAGCCAACCGCCCCAAGTGCAAGTTTTTTAAGAAACAGATATCGTATTGTGGCCACGTGATTGATGAAGAGGGGTTACATAAGTCCCCTGACAAAATTGAAGCGGTTGTTAAGGCCCCAGCGCCTGAAAATGTGTCGCAACTGAGGTCATTCCTCGGATTGGTGAATTACTACCATAAGTTTTTGTCGAATTTGTCGACAATCCTGCACCCACTGACCGCCCTGCTACGAACGGGAGTAGCATGGAAATGGAGTAATGACTGTAAGCGGGCCTTTCAGAAGAGTAAGGAATTAATCACTTCAAGAGAAGTATTGGCTCACTACAACCCAGCACTGCCGATCAGACTGGCGTGTGATGCGTCTCCCTACGGCATTGGGGCGGTACTGTCACATAAATTCCTTGATGGTTTAGAGAGGCCGATAGCTTTTGCGTCACGCTCGTTAACTTCTGCTGAGCGTAACTACACCCAGATTGACAGAAAGGCCCTCAGCCTAGTGTGGGGGGTGAAGAAGTTCAATCACTACCTGCACGGTCAAAAATTTACTCTACTAACCGATCATCAACCTCTTGTCTCCATTTTCAACCCTCAGAAGGGCGTGCCAGTAATGACAGCGCAACGGCTGCAGAGGTGGTCCCTTTTCCTAGGGGCACACCAATATGACATCGAGTACAAAGGAACTAAACAGCATGGGAATGCTGATGGATTGTCACGCCTACCGTTGCCGACGGTGGAAGAAGACCTTGCAGTGGATCCAAAGGAGTTATTCCACTCGACCATAGTTGAATGTCTCCCTGTGACGAATGCAAACATATAAAAGGAAACACGGAATGACCCGACACTATCACGGGTCTATGATTTAACGGTGAAGGGATGGCCAGCACATGGCGAACCACTGCTGCCAGCATTCTCGCCGAGAAGAGAACAGCTGTCAGTGTGCAGAGGAACCTTGATGTATAGATCCAGAGTAGTAATTCCACCTAAGTTGATGGATAGAGTGCTCAATGAGCTTCATGAGGGTCATCTGGGTGGGGTAAAAATGAAGAACTTAGCCAGAGCGTTTGTGTGGTGGCCGGGAATCGATAGAGAAATCGAAGAGATGACCAAGAGCTGTGCAGGATGCCAGAAGGTCCAAAACGCCCCACCACAAGCTCCTCTACATCCATGGGAGTGGCCCTCATCTCCATGGCAAAGGGTGCACATTGATTTTGCTGGTCCCTTCATGGACTCGATGTTTTTAATTGCGGTGGATGCACATTCAAAGTGGCCAGAGGTAATAAAAATGTCCTCAACCACCACGGAAAAAACTATCACAGTTTTACGAACCATATTCGCCAGGAATGGGCTGCCTGAACAGATTTGCTCTGACAATGGACCACAGTTTGTGTCTGAAGAGTTCCGGAGGTTCTTAAAGAACAATGGTGTTAAGCATTACACATCTGCCCCATATCATCCAGCCACTAATGGATTGGCCGAGAGGTTTGTTCAAACATTCAAGAAGGCTATCAAGGCAATGTGTAATGAAGATATACCCCTACAACACAAGGTGGACAACTTCTTGTTTGCCTACCGGAATGCGACACATGCAGTTACCAACCAAACTCCAGCCATGATGTTCTTCAATCGAAGACTACGATGCCGCTTGGATTTGGTTAAGCCAAACGTCCGAAGAGATGTGGAGAACAGGCAGTTTCAGAATATGAATGAAAGGCCGACCAGGAGTTTTAAGATAGGTCAACCAGTTTTGGCCCGGGACTACCGCACTGAGAAATGGCAGCCAGGAACGATTTGTACACGGCAAGGACCTCTCATGTATACCGTGGACGTTGGAGAGAGCATTGTAAGATGCCATGCTGACCAGATTCTAGAGTCACTGGAAAACGTCAACTCCACACCACGATCTGATACACCTGGTAATGAAATCGACGTACCAATTGCAGCTACCGCAGAATCGGTGATATTGGAAGCAGATGAACCAAACAGGGACATTGATGCCGACTCAACCTCACCAGAAGAACCTGATACCCCAAAGAGGCGTTATCCAGACAGAATCAGGAAGCCTCCTCAAAGACTGAACTTATAATTGCTTAAACTTAACCAATGTATCTAGCAACCATAATTGTGATTGTAATTCGTTATCGTTTAGTTGTTAAATGAATGTTATGTACTGTTTATCTAAAAGGGGAGGAATGTTGTGTATGTACCTTTAAGAGAATAACTGGTCTCAGACTGCAGTACCGGCAGTGACCACCCCTGTATAAAAGGCGCTATTAAGCCTCTGTAGTTTCAGTTTCCAGATTGACTCCTTTCAGTAAAGACTTGTTTTGTTCAACTCCTGCTGTCCGTGTCTCAATCATACACGGACATAGTATTATCCCTAATAAGTACAGCTACTCCACCTCCCCTTATTCCTGACTATCTTTTCTAAATATGTTATACTGAAGGGATAATTAATAGTCCTAGCCCTTTTTGGGCTACCCCAGATCAGGCGTATTCCCCAGACGTTCACCTTCAAGTAAAGTTAGAGATAGCCGAATTCTATAAGATGCTTAATTGGGTCTAAAGGTTCAGACTATCTCTCCCTAAAGGAAAGGAATGACTTGAAGATGTTACCATCCTCCAGATAGCACTTTAATAAGTTTAACTAGGCTGTAACCTTTGGGATATTATGAGGGTCCGAAATACTCCCCCAGAATCTGCAACTCCTCACCAAAGAGTGTACAGAGATTGAGTTTGCGAGTTTGATACAGAAGTACTCTGTGAGACAATTCTAAAAATATATAGATTTATTAAAGAACCGACATGTTGTTAACAGCTGGTGAATTCAGTCGCAACATTAACAGTTCAAAAACAAATAGCTTACCTTTCTTATCCTGAGGTCCTTATACTCAAAACTTAACTTCATTACATTTTTAAATTTCTTACTTATTTCTAATCCAGAATATCCACCAAAAATCAAATAAGAGTACCTTTTTGATCCCCGAGCCTCAAAGAGTTAAAATCTAAAGAGTTGGTGCAAGGGGAGGGCTTTAGTTTCCTGGATCACTGGGCCTGCTTCTGGGGAAGGTGGGACTTGTACAAGTCGGACGGGTTGCACCTGAACCAGAGCGGGACAAATATCCTTGCGGGGAGGTTTGCTAGCACTGTTCGGGGGGGTTTAAACTATAATGGCAGGGGGTTGGGAACCTGAACAGGGAGAAAGAGGAAAGGAAAACAGGGATAAAAGCAAAAGATAGGAAGGAGAAAAACAAAAGTGGCAGTCAGAGAAATCAACGGTTTAAATCAAACGTGGCCACAGTAAATAATAATTCTAATAGGTCTAAGAGCATTAAAAAAACAAGCCTGAAGGCTTTGTGTCTTAATGCGAGGAGCATTTGTAATAAGGTGGATGAATTGGCTGTGCAAATAGAGGTAAATGAATATGATTTGGTTGGGATTATGGAAACGTGGCTCAAGGATGGCCAAGACTGGGAACTCAACATCCAGGGGTATTTGATATTCAGGAAAGATAGGCAAAAAGGAAAGGGAGGTGGGGTAGCATTAGTGGTTAAAGAAGGGATTAATACAATTGTAATAAAGGATATTAGCTCTGATGATGTGGAATCTGTATGGGTAGAATTGAGAAATACTAAGGGGAAAAAAACATTAGTGGTAGTGGTATATAGACCTCCAAACAGTAAGGCGGAGGTTGGGGATCGCATTAAAAGGGAAATTAAAGAAGCGTGCAATAAGGGCACAGCAGTCATCATGGGTGACTTTAACCTACATATAGATTGGGCCAACCAAATTAGTAACAATACTGTGGAGGAGGAATTCCTGGAGTGTTTACGGGATGGTTTCCTGGACCAATATGTCGAGGAACCAACCAGAGATCAGGCCATCTTAGACTGGGTATTATGTAACGAGAAAGGATTAATTAGCAATCTTGTTGTACGAGGCCCCTTGGGTCGGAGCGATCATAATATGATCGAATTCTTCATTAAGATGGAGAATGAAGTAGTTGACTCAGAGACAAGGGTCCTCAATTTAAATAAAGGAAACTACGATGGTCTGAGGAGTGAGTTGGGTAGGATTGATTGGGGAATGGCACTCAAAGGGTTGACGGTGGATAGGCAATGGCAAACATTCAAAGACCGAATGGATGAGCTACAGCATTTGTTCATCCCAGTTTGGCATAAAAATAAAGCAAAAAAGGTGACTCAACTGTGGCTAACAAGGGAAATTAGGGACAGCATAAGATCCAAGGAGAGGACATATAAATTGGCTAGAAAAAGCAATAATCCTGAGGATTGGGAGCAGTTTAGGAGTCAACAAAGGAGGACAAAGGGATTCATTAAGAAAGAGAAAATAGAATATGAGAGTAAGCCAGCAGGGAACATAAAAACTGACTGTAAAAGCTTTTATAGATATGTGAAGAGAAAAACATTGGTGAAGTCAAGCGTAGGTCCCTTACAGTCATAATTAGGGGAATTTATAATGGGAAACAAGGAAATGGCAGACCAACTAAATACATACTTTGGTTCTGTCTTCACAAAGGAGGACACAAATAACCTCCCAGAGATGCCGGGGAACATAGGGTCTGATGAAAGGGAGGAACTGAAAGAAATCAGTATTTGTAGGGAAATGGTGTTAGGAAAATTGATGGGACTGAAGGCCGATAAATCCCCAGGGCCTGATGGTCTACATCCCAGGGTACTTAAGGAAGTGGCCCCAGTGATAGTAGATGCATTGCTGATCATCTTCCACAACTCGATAGACTCTGGAACGGTACCCATGGATTGGATGGTAGCTAATGTTACCCCACTATTCAAAAAAGGTGGTAGAGAAAAGGCGGGGAATTATAGGCTGGTAAGCCTGACATCGGTAGTGGGGGAAATGCTAGAGTCTATTATAAAAGATGTAATAGCAGAGCACTTGGAAAGCAGTGACAGGATCGGACAAAGTCAACATGGATTTATAAAAGGTAAATCATGCTTGACTAATCTACTGGAAATTTTTGAGGATGTAACTGGTAAAATAGATAAGGGAGAACCAGTGGATGTGGTGTATTTGGACTTTCAGAAGGCTTTCGATAAGGTCCCACATAAGAGATTAGCATGCAAAATTAAGGCACATGGGATTGGGGACAAGGTATTGACTTGGATAGAGAACTGGTTGGCGGACAGAAAGCAAAGAGTTGGAATAAACGGGTCGTTTTCCGAGTGGCAGGCAGTGACTAGTGGGGTACCGCAAGGATCGGTCCTTAGACCCCAGCTGTTCACAATATATATTAATGATCTGGACGAGGGAATTGGATGTAATATCTCCAAATTTGCAGACAACACAAAGCTGGGTGGGAGGGTAAGCTGTGAGGAGGATGTCGTGAAACTCCAGTACGATTTGGACAGATTGGGTGATTGGGCAGAAACATGGCAAATGCACTATAATGTGGATAAATGTGAGGTTATCCAATTTGGTGGCAAAAACAGGAAGGCAGATTATTATTTGAATGGCAATAGATTGGGAGAAGGGGAAGTGCAAAGAGACCTGGGTGTCCTTGTGCACCAGTCGCTGAAGGTAAGCATGCAGGCGCAGCAGGCTGTAAGAAGGCAAATGGTATGTTGGCCTTCGTAGCAAGAGGGTTCGAGTACAGGAACAAGGATGTCTTGCTACAGTTGTACAGGGCCTTGGTGAGACCACACCTTGAGTATTGTGTGCAGTTTTGGTCACCTTACCTGAGGAAGGACATTCTTGCCATGGAGGGAGTGCAGCGAAGATTCACCAGACTGATACCTGGGATGGCAGGAATGACGTATGAGGAGAGATTGTGTCGATTGGGCTTATACTCACTGGAGTTTAGAAGATTGAGAGGGGATCTCATCGAAACCTGTAAAATTCTGTCAGGTCTGGACAGACCAGATGCAGGAAGGATGTTTCTGATGGCCGGGGAGTCCAGAACCAGGGGTCATAGTCTTAGGATAAGGGGTAAGCCATTTAGGACTGAAATGAGGAGGAATTTCTTCACCCAGAGACTGGTGAACCTGTGGAATTCTCTGCCACAGAGGGCGGTGGAGGCCAGTTCATTAAATATATTCAAGAAAGAGTTGGATATATTTCTTGAGGCTAAACGGATCAAGGGATATGGGGAGAAGGCAGGGACAGGGTACTGAATTTGGATGATCAGCCATGATCTCATTGAATGGCGGAGCAGGCTCGAAGGGCCGAATGGCCTACTCCTGCTCCTATCTTCTATGTTTCTATGTTTCTATGTAAGAGTGAGAGAATCGCTTTGCTCCTTTCAGCGACTTCTGACTTTCCATCTGAAAAGCTTTACTTTTATACCTTTTTTTAGTGGTTTATCCTTTGAAGTTTTCTGCTGATGTAAGCTAATTATCTCTAGTCATTCACTGTTGAATTCTTTCTAATCGTACTGTCAATTTAGCTGTTAACTTTCAGAATCCTGTCTGCTGTATAGGTGTTTCAAAAACTTATCATAAAATGGCCACAACAGATTTATTTCTTTGATGCCATTTTCATCGAAGGACTTCCATTCAATTCTAAACTCACCTAGCTGTTTGGAAGCAGACATCGTGACTCCTATGTGTTCCAAGTTCAACACAAACACAATGTGATTGCTTGGTGCATCTTTTGATTTCATATCTACAAAGTCTTCTATTTGTATATTTTACAACATGTAAATTGAAAACACTTCAACCGAGTATTTACTTGTTTTCTAGCTATCTCAATGGTTATACCACAGACATCGTGTCTCCTTGTTTCATTTGATGTGATATTATGAAGGCATATTGTTGTTTAATGTTCTAAGTTTCTGTTTCCTGGATTGTTAGTTTATAAAACTTTAAACTGGGCAATGGTATTGTGTTTCTCCCAAACGGCAGACTTTCTGGAAACTCCAATGGTTTGCTTCAATAGGGCCATTGTTTTATTGTCAATAACCCATTCCCATTTCAGAAGCTTGTATGGTGTTTACAGCTTGTGTTAACAACTGATCTTATCTCAAAAGCCTGTGTTCTGATTGCAGCCTGTGTTGTTGAGGCTTTTAGATTTTTTAACCCAGTTTTCATGTTTAATAAAGTAAAAATTCCATTCATAGGATGGTGTATCTCTTGGAATATGGCTATTTCTTTTACACCCCCCTCTTGACCAAAAGATGAGCTCATAACATCAGGGCAGAGTTTGGTCAATGATACTAATAAGGTTACAATAGCATATTAATTTCACGAGATGCACAATCATGTGCTACATGAAAATTCCTTTGAAGTCATCCTAGGACAATGTTTTGCCTTATTTTAAATTGAACACAATTTAAAAGGATGATAAGTACATAGTCATGCAATGAGCGAAACAACATGTACTTAGAATGTCCAATCGGCAGATGTATTTTCTGTAGAGGTGAGTTATTTATATAAGTCAAGGAGACGTCAGTTGAAACTAGTTGAAGCTTGACACGCTGTTTCTTCGATCCGACGTGTACAGATGCGTGTTGTCATAAAGGCTTTGCCAGGCAATCAGTTGATTCCTTCTTTATCCGCAGTGTCTTCCTCCTTCGCTGAAGTAACTCGTTGATCTTTCCTTGTTTCGGTTGTTGCTTTTCGCAAATCCAATTCCTGATGCGTTGCCAAGCAACGTGTGGAAGAGCCGGTGACACCGTCTGACTGACTGTCATCAGTAATTCGATCGCATCCATTTCCTGTGTCGTGCTCCAAGCTGGGTCTTGAAAGACAGTGTACAACTGCACCGTGTATTGTTCCTCCTTTTTGGTATCCCGCAGGACATCTTTTGATATTGTCTATGGAGACAGTTTTAAGAATATGCTTGCCATTCGGCTGGTTAATATATACTTGAACTGTTCTTTCGTTAATAACAGAATGTATTTGAACAGGTTTTTTCCACTTCGGTCTTAAATCAGGTTTCTGCTCGAACTTCTTTGCCTGTACCCATTCTCCTACTATGGGTTGCTATGCTTTATTTGTCAATTTTTTTCTGCCTATTTGCTTTCCTTATCCTTTGATCAACTCGCTGAATCTCCTCTGTTACTTCTTTTTTTAATCTAACTGTCGCTGTCGGGTCAAGGACTCAGAGTGTGTAGAGGCAATAAAATAACTATGGGTAAGCAGTGTATGCATCTCAACCCCATACATCAGATAATATGGAGTTTTAGGGGACACTGTCCCTGATGCAGATGTGGGCACATTATTGAGTGATAGCTGCACCTCCGGAATGATGGTGGTCCACTTATTCCCCCTGACTCTCAACAGTTTGACCAATAGCGTTTTTACTTCCTGGTTTTTACATTCCACCAGCCCCGCTGATTGCAGATGACATGGTGTGCTGTGCTCTAAGCCAATCCCCCTTTGTTCGCAGTAGTCTTTGAAGACCTTAGATACAAAGGCTCCACCTTTATCCGAGTGTAAGATTTTGGGTGCACCAGCTACAGTAATTATATCAGAAATAGCCCTGGCAAGTGCGTTTTCTGCAACAGTTTTTGTGGGGACCAGCCAGAAGGAAGTGCATCCATCTACACAGATGAGAACATGTCTATATCCCAAAGATGGGGGAAGTGGTCCAATAAAGTCAATAAAGAATTTTCCCATTGGCCCATCAGCTTTCACAGGAGCCAATGGTGGTGGCTTAATTAGTGATGACTTATTCGTTAAATAGCATGGCTCACAATTTGCCACGTATGTTTTACAGGCTTTAAGCATGCCTGGCCACCAATATAAGGGGATCAATTGGTAGAATGTTGTTCTGGCACCACAATGTGCTTGGTTTATGCCCTCGTGAGCTTCTTTTACAAGCTGTTCTCGTTTGTGTCTCGGGGGTACTTCTCGGTTTCCTTTGGGCAACTTAACTAGTACAATACCCGTAGGGGTTTCCGAGTAAAAGTACTTTTGGTGGATATCCTGGTGGATTCTCTTTTGTCGGGTCTAATAGCTGAATCAGTTCCTCATCCTGATTAGCTGCCCGTTCTGCCTTAGTGATTACACTAACATTGGCAGGCCCCTCTCGAGGGGGTGTCATGCAGGCCGAACATTTTGCTTGTTCGTTTGCAAGGCTGTTTCCTTTTGAATGTACTGTCCCAGTGGTATGCCCGTTTACATGAATCACCTGACAATTCTTTTTCTCCATTCTCGAACGGAGAATATCTTCCCACAGTGTGGGTTTAACAAGGTCTGCTTTCTCTAAAGCATACCGTAATGCTGCGGCTTCAGCATATTGCGCTGTCTTATGGCCAAGGGGTATAGACAGTAATTCTTCTGGATAAAAAGAATAGGAATCTCAAAAAGTCCCTACTACTATCCCCATCCCAACTGAGGATTGTTGGGATGTCTCTTTTTTAATCGTCATTGACGATCCATCACAGTAAATAACTTGATGGTATTCTGTAAGTTGTCTCATAGGTATTTGTCTGAATCCCTCCTCCGTATCATCATCCTCCATGATGGGGAGATGCTCTGGCCTAGAAATTGAGTGCCCTTAGCGCCGATTTTGCGGCGCTAGAGGGCCTAGCGCTGCAATTGGCGCCGGCGCCGAAATTGCCTGGGGCCCTTCCGCCGCGGTAGACCGGTAGCGCTGCGCCGGCACCGATGACGTCATCGGTGTGCGCAGCGTCCCGGTTGCCGTGGTAACCCGGCCCCAAGCCGAAATTCAGTTGCGGCCGCCTCGCCAGTGGCAGCCGCAACTAAGACTCCGGCAAACGAGTGCTGCCGGAGTCTGCGCCGGCGCTTTAAGGAGGCGCGGCGGCCGGCCGCTTTCCCGCCGGCCGCCTGCCCGCAGCTCCCTCCCCGGACTTCTCCCCACCCCCCCCCCCGGAACAGATGCAAGCCCGGCACTTGTCCGAGGTGCCGGGCTCATTTTTGAGGAGATTTGCGCGGGCCGCGGCCGGGTGCAGGCAGCTCCTCCTTAACGGAAGGAGGAGGCCTGCACTTCCCCAGCCTGCCGCACCGCATCGGGTGCCGCAGCGCCGGAATTGCAGCGCGAAACGGCAGTTAGCGCCCTTTTCCAGGCGCTAAGACCCTTCAGTAGCGCCGGCAGCCGTTTGGGCGCGGCGCCACTGAATTTTTGGCGCGCGCAGGGGACTTAGCGCCGGCACTAATTTCCGGCGCTAAAGCCCTGGCTAAGCCAAAACCCAATTTCTAGGCCTCTATCTTTCCACATTGATTTGGATGGCGTTGTAGATAAGGGTAGTATTTATTAATGAGTTGCTCGAGGAGGTCTTTGCCTCCCCCCTCTAGGCAAGTTTGATCAAGCTGTGTTCGAACATGTTTTTCCCTGTCATCCTGGTCTGTGGATGCTTCTACAGGTCTGGTTGAGATTTTAAGGTAATGTTTCATGTCTGGTTGTCCTATAATGAGGGAACAGACCAATTGTGGTACGAGTCCTACATCTAGGGTCACTGTGATTCCATATATAGTAATAGGTATCTTGTAAAAATTAATTATTTTGGTTTTGTCTTGTGTGAATCCCCCTAATGATTTTTTACAAATTGGGCTTCCCAAACCGGTCCACTTATTTTTTATAATTGCAGGATCTATTACAGTGTAATCAGCTCCTGTATCAAACAGGGCTTTCACATGTGTGTTTGTGGGCAAGGTTGCCAAGGCATAGGGGAATTCAAGAGGCCCTGGCAGGGTGCCAGGCCTTCAATCCTGGGATTGTTCATCCTCAGGATCCTGAGCTTCATTTGCTGCTTTATCTTTAATTATTTTAACAATTTTTGTTCCTCCCTCTTGGGGGTTTCATTTTTTCCAGATCCCTGAGGGGGTTTGTTGGACTGTTTACTTTCTTGATGATCCTCCTGTTGAGGTGGATGTTGGTTCTGCCGGGAATCCTTTTGATCCCAATTTTGGTTTTCCCAGTATCCTCCCATGGCTCTCTGATAGTTTTGGCCCGTGTAAAAGCTGTCCCCATAGGGAGTCCACTGGTCCTTCACTTTCCTTTTGAGGTCTAGCCCCTCGTCTATCCCATCTTTCTGGGGAGAAATCTGTCTCATATTGTGGGCGAGTTGGGGGTGTAAACCTTCTGGAATACCCTCTTGGGGGCCCCGATCCACGAGTTTGTGTCTGGGCGGGGTGGACTTGAGACTTGGGTCTATACAGTCCTTCTTTATGAGTACCAAAGGTACCTTCTCTGGTTTTTTTATCCCTAGTTTCTGATCTCATTATAGGTTTAGTTTGGGGTAGACCTAAGAGGTCATGATTTAATGTGATTGACATTATCCCATCTTAGTTGGTTATCTCGATAACCGTTTAGAGCACCCTCACAGGCAAGTTTGAGGGCTGTATTTTGATATTGATTGGCCAGGCAACCATGGACAATGTCCCAATTATCCTGTGTAAGTGCTCTGCCTAATCTGTAGGCAGCTACCAGCCCTTTAGTTGTGGCTGTATTCATGAGTATTTCCTTGATTGAACCCATTACATGCCCGCCCTGAGTTTCCGTGAGAACATCGGCGTATATTTGAACCCAGTTGTTGCACTGGTTTAATGGGGGAGTTAAGTCTGAACTTAGTATCATTTGCAGTAGTTGTCTCAGGTGTTGGGCATTCCAATCTTGGCAACAGGTTTCCAATTTATCAAGGTTAGTTAGAATCCAGCAGGTTTTTTCCTGGCTGGTGTTTCCTGGTCTACCACACATTGTGTAGATAGAGCTCAGGTTTGCTTGACCTAGGGGCGCAATTTGTGGTTGCTGGGGTTGGTTTACCGGACCATTAATCATTGCGCCTCCAGCATTTAGATAAGAGTGAGCTAATGCCTGTCGGCATTGATTATAATGGATTCTAAGCTGTCTATAGTTTTCTCGAACATTGTTGTCATTTATTTCATCATGAGTTTGCCACCTGAACCGGAATCCATAGCCCCCAGGAGCATAGGCTGCTCCGGGTCCTGTTATTCTTCCATGGTTGCCACCACCTTGTTGGGCACCGTTCATTAGGCCTCCCAATTGTGCGGGTGTGCACCTTTATCATTAAGGAATTTAGTGGATTTGGTGTATTAGTTTGATTATCCCACTGGATACTCTGTATCCCCTGGTTCTGGTGATCAACGTTAATCGTGCCATGAGTTCTAACGGCTCCTTCGGCATCAAAGCCTTCTATTTCAAAAATTATCACTTGGTTTTGTGGAGGTACAGGGATAGGATTATTTCCCCTAATAAGGCAATTGTTTGAATTTACTAATAAAAAGACTTCGCCAATTCCAACAGGGTTTGTCATTTCTTCAGGACCTAACCTCGGTTAGGGTTCAATAATTCGTCAGGACCTAACCTCGGTTAGGGTTTAATATGAACTTTATCAGAAATTTCTAGACTTCATTGGTATATTGAGGGTGTTGTGATTTAAGTTCTACAAGGCCTGATCATGGTCTTGTCCTCTCTAGAGACTTAAATCTGGGTCTTAGTACCACTGTCAGTAAAACACTCCTTCTATACTTAACAATCTACAAGATGGATATAGATATAAATATAAGTATAGGTTCTGTTTCAACTCATTAACACACATGTTGGGCACCAACTGAAGGGATAATTAATAGTCCTAGCCCTTTTCGGGCTACCCCAGATCAGGCGTATTCCCCAGACGTTCACCTTCAACTAAAGTTAGAGATAGCCGAATTCTATAAGACGCTTAATTGGGTCTAAAGGTTCAGACTATCTCTCCCTAAAGGAAGGGAATGACTTGAAGATGTTACCGTCCTCCAGATAGCACTTTCATAAGTTTAACTAGACTGTAACCTTCCGGATATTATGAGGGTCCGGAATACTCCCCCAGAATCTGCAACTCCTCACCAAAGAGTGTACAGAGATTGAGTTCACGAGTTTGATACAGAAGTACTCTGTGAGAGAATTCTAAAAAAATATAGATTTATTAAAGAACTGACATGTAGTTAACAGCTGGTGAATTCAGTCGCAACATTAACAGTTCAAAAACAAATAGCTTACATTTCTTATCCTCAGAGATCCTTATTCTCAAATCTTAACTTCGTTACATTTTTACATTTCTTACTTATTTCTAATCCAGAATATCCACCAAAATCAAATAAGAGTACCTTTTTGATCCCTGAGCCTCACAGAGTTAAAAACTTACAGAGATGCCTCTGAAGAGTGAGAGAACCGCTTTGCCCCTTTCAGTGACTTCTGACTTTCCATCTGAAAAGCTCTACTTTTATACGTTTTTTTAGTGGTTTATACTTTGAAGTTTTCTGCTGATGTAAGCTAATTATCTCTAGTCATTCTCTGTTAAATTCTTTCTAATCTTACTGTCAATTTAGCTGTTAACATTCAGAATCCTGTCTGCTGTATAGGTGTTTCAAAAACTTATCATAAAATGGCTACAACAGATTTATTTCTTTGATGCCATTTTTATCGAAGGACTTCCATTCAATTCTAAAATCACCTAGCTGTTTGGAAGCAGGCGTCGTGACTCCTATGTGTTCCAAGTTCAACACAAACACAATGTGATTGCTTGGTGCATCTTTTGATTTCATATCTACAAAGTCTTCTATTTGTATATTTTACAACATGTAAATTGAAAACACTTCAACCGAGTGTTTACTTATTTTTTAGTTATCTCAATGGTTATACCACAGACGTCATGTCTGCTTGTTTCATTTGATGTGATATTATGAAGGCATATTGTTGTTTAACGTTCTAAGTTTCTGTTTCCCAGACTGTTAGTTTATAACATTTTAAACTGGGCAACGGTATTGTGTTTCTCCCAAACTGCAGACTTTCTGGAAACTCCAATGGTTTGCTTCAATAGGGCCATTGTTTTATTGTCAATAACCCATTCCCATTTCAAAAGCTTGTATGGTGTTTACAGCTTGCGTTAACAACTGATCTTATCTCAAAAGCCTGTGTTCTGTTTACAGCCTGTGTCGTTGAGACTTTTAGATTTTTAAACCCAATTTTCATGTTTTAATAAAGTCAAAATTCCTTCATAGGATGGTGTATCTCTTGGAATATGGCTATTTCCTTTACAATACCCTGCAATGTTTAATTCCCAGTCCTGGTCTTTCTGTAGCCATGTCTCGGTAATCCCTACATTGTCTGGTTCCTCGCAAAGCATGATTGCCTTCAACTCCCCTGTTTTATTATGGACACTGTATCCATTGCTGTACAGCCAGTTTAACTCATTTGTAACAGGATTTCCTCTCACTTTATGTTTAACCATTTTTTAGACTCCGGTTCTATAACTCTATTTATTCATTTCAATTTAATTTCAATTTTTATTTGTCACATAACCAAATACAACAAGTGAAATCCAGTCAGTGAAATGCTTTTTTCTTAACGAGCCGAGCGCACCAAGCAGCAAAGGACACTTAGCTGCCTGGTACGCACGGAGCCCGCAAGGACAGCAGCCATCTTCATCGGTGCCATCACAATAGGGTCCGCTCTCGCCTCGCTCCGCCTTTCCCGCACTCCTGCCCGACAATCTTCAGCCGCTGTGGTACCGACATTCCGGGGCCTGCTTCTCCCTGGCTCTCCTTCCACCCGGTCTGACCTCTGAGCCTCCCGCGGTGTCCGACCTTCCAGGGCCTGCTTTTCCCGCCCTCCGTCCGCTGGCCGCCTCCCCTCCTACTGGTTCGACCTCCGAGCCTCCCGCCGAGGAGCTGCCGGCCGCCGTGCTACAGTGGGTCATCATGACGAAACACTCGCACCAGCATTCAGCATTATTGAGAGCAATGTACAGACCAACGTCGTGCATGGTGACACAGAAGGTAGGGCAGTGTGCTGGAACTCCTGCACTAAGCCTCCCGTCATTGATGCCTGTGATATCTTGGCAGGATCCAGTAGTTGTAACTTTACATCAATGACAGACAGTACTTTGTCCACCACATTGTACAGAGCCCAGAAATTTGGGGCCCAATATGCATGACAGAGACCTCGCTTGAAGGGGAAAAGTCGTGCAAGCACCCTTGCCATCAGTGTCCTCCTCTACTTTGTTCTTTCCTATGCTCTCTTTTCCTGTTTTGTTTATAATTAGGCTGGTTACGTTTTTTGTAGATCCCTTCCCCCATCTTACCAGTTTAAAGCCTTTGCCAGCTCCCTATTTACCCTTTCCACTAGGACATGGGTCCCATCCCTGTTCAGATGGAGTCCGTCCCATCGGTACAGCTTCTTGTCCCAGAACTGGTGCCAGTGTCCCATGAAAAGGAACTCCTCTTTCCCACACCAGCCCTTTAGCCATGTGTTAATTCTACTGATCTTTCTGCTTCTATGCCAATTTGCAAGTGGCTCGGGGAATAATTCAGAGATTATTACCCTCGAGGTCCTGCTTTTTAATTTAGAGCTTAGCTCCTGATACTCTTTCAGCAGGACCTCCTCCCTATTCCTACCTATGTTGTTTGTTACAACATGGACCACAATAACTGGATTTACCCTCTCCCTTTCCAAGTTCCTCTCCAGCCGCCGTGAGATATCCCTTTACCTGGCACCGGGTAGACAACACACCCTTCGGGATTCTCATTCTTGGCTGCAGAGGAGGCTATCTATCCCCCTAATTATAGAGTCCCCTACTGCTACCATCTTTCTATTCTGCTCTCCCACCCCACCCCCCCTTGAACAGCCTTCTAAGCCACAGTGCCTTGGTCTGCATTTTGGCTGTCCTCCCTGCAGTCTTTCTCCTTGTCCTCACAGGTAGCGAGTACTTCATACCTGTTGGACAGGACCAGTGTTTACGGGACCTCCTTCTCAACCTCTCCTAAATCCCCGCTACCCGGTTCCCGAACAGTCACACCCTCCCCTTCCTGAACCTGTGCTTCCCTCTGGGGTGTGACTGCATTCTGGATAAAACTCTCCAGAAATTCTTCCCCCTCCCTTATGTGTCGGAGTCTCCAACTCGCACGCCAGCTCAATGACACTGAGCCAGAGAGATTTGAGATGGAGACATCTCCTGCAGACATGTTCGCTCGGGACAGTCTCGCTGTCCATAACTCCCACATACTGCAGTTGAGACACACAACCTGCCCTCCCATATCTTAGTCTAGCCTTATTTTATTTATTTAATTATTTAAAGTCTTTATTTATAGTTATATTAATTAGTTTAACTGGTTAAGCTATAAATTTAATACAGTACTTTGTAGTTTCCCGCACCTAGTTTAGACCACCGTCCTAGGTCTCGGAGAGTTGTAGGGCTGGAAGAGATTACAGAGATAGGGAGGGGTGAGGCCATGGCGGGATTTGAAAACAAGGATGGGAATTTTAAAATTGAGGCGTTGCTTAACTGGGATCCAATGTAGGTCAGTGAGCACAGGGACTCGGTGTGAGTTAGGATACGGGCAGCAGAGTTTTGGATGAGCTCAAAATTTATGGAGGGTAAACAGTGGGAGGCCGGCCAGGAGTGCTTTGGAATAGTCAAATCTAGAAGTAACAAAGGCATGGATGAGGGTTTTAGCAGCAGATGAGCTGAGGCAGGGGTGGATTTGGGCGATATTATGGAGGTGGATTGGTGATCTCACACAGAAAGCCCATAAATGGATGGTGTGGGAGACTGACAAAGCTGCAGCAGGTAATGTTCTTTTGAAACAAGGGTCAAGGCATGTTATTAGGACAGAGTGAATCAATAGATTAATATTGTAAATATTTTCCATGTAAAAATATTGACTTTGGTCCATTGGCTGAACCAATCCCCGTTCAAGGACACATCACATCTGTTTTTACTGCAAAATTTACCATTATTGTTCATCCTTTGCATGTATTTTTTACTTGCAAGGTTAATATACTTTTTTTAATAACGATTTAACTCACCACATCAGCGGAGTATTGATTAACCTTCTACTCTGCAGGAGCAGACTGAAATCAGACTTTTGTCTGGAATATAACTGGACTAAAGACATTTTTTTTTAAATCACTCAAACTGCAGCAGACTTTGGCATCGCCCTCACTCTTTCAAGGCTCTGTATCTAGTTGGGGAGCCAGTGATGAGAGATTATAAACAACCTGGAG
Source organism: Somniosus microcephalus (assembly GCF_052327205.1). NCBI lineage: Eukaryota > Metazoa > Chordata > Chondrichthyes > Squaliformes > Somniosidae > Somniosus > Somniosus microcephalus. Next base: position 225,888,483 of record NC_140995.1, read on the forward strand.
GTCACTATTGTCCAGTAACTCAACTAAACCAGTCACGTAAATGCCACGGCAACTAGAACAGATCGGAGGTTGGGTATTCTGCGGCCAGTGGCTCACCTCCTAACTCCCCACCATCACACAAATAAATTATCTGGTCATTCAATCATTCCTGTTTGTGGGAGCTTGCTGTGCACAATTGGCTGTCACGCGTCCTCCATTACAACATTATACTTCAAAAGTAATTAATTGGTCGCAAAGCACTTTGAGATGTCCTGAGGTCGTGAAAAGTGCTACATATAATGATATATAATATATTTCTTTATTAAATCAGCGTGCTTTGTTTTACAGTTTTAATTTGTGACATCTATCAGAATAACTGTTAGCGTTATAAAAGGATACAGAAGAGAACAGTAGAATGAGATGAAACACCACCACCTACAAGTTCCCATCCAAATCACACACTACCCCGATTTGGACATATATCGTCATTCTTTTATTAGAAGATCCAACCACACCTTCCACAAACGCACTGTACTATGCATGTTTGCCACTTACAACCACCACCCCTTTATTGATGCTTAAAGAGCTTTCCGTGCCCATTAGGTACCACGCCTGTGGTTGACTCTTAACTACCCTCTGAAGTGGCCTAACAAGTCACTCAGTTCTATTAAACCATTACAAAGAGTAACAAGACCACATAGGATACTGATAGTCACACTCACTCTTTACAATAAGTTCCTAGTTCAAATTCTGATTAGAATTAAATTATTATTTTATGTAGTTCAAGCGGAGGCCCAACACCACCATCACTTTCTCAGGCCAACTAGACATGGACAATAAATGCCGGCTTTGTCAGCAATGCCCATGTCCCGCGAATTAATAAATAATAACCAGCTTTCCCTGAATTTTCTCCCCTGCTACACCACACCTCTCACCCCCGCTTGAAAAGCCTCCTCAAAACCAACCTCTTTGACTGTGCCTTTGGTCCCCTAACCTCCTCCCAGTTCCTGGTCGGTGATTAATCTACCCTTTCGTGATTTTCAGCTTGTTGAAGGCACAATGTGATTGTCAAACGTGGTAACTTCTCCAAATCAGGTTCTCCTAACGGTGACATCAGCAGTATAATATAATTTCATTCCACTATTCTTTTCTGTATCCTTTTATAATGCTAACAGTTATTGTGACAGATGTCACAAATTAAATCTGTAAAACAAAGCACACTGATTTAATAAAGAAATATATTATATAGCATTATATATAGCACTTTTCACGACCTCAGGACATCCCAAAGTGCTTTGCGACCAATTACGTACTTTTGAAGTATAATGTTGTAATGGAGGACACGTGACAGCCAATTGTGCGCAGCAAGCTCCCACAAACAGGAATGATTGAATGACCAGATAATTTATTTTAGTGATGTCGGTTGAAGGATAAATATTGGCCAGGGCAACGGGGAGAAATCGCTTCCTCATCTTTGAATAATGCCATGGGATATTTTACATCCACCTGAGAGAACAGAAGGGGTCTCGGTTTAACATCTCATCCAAAAGACGGCACCTCCGACGGTGCAGCACTCCCTCCATACTGGGAAGGGTGAGCCTAAGTTATGGGCCTAAGTCTCTGGAGTGGGACTTGGAGTCACAACCTTCTGCCTCAGAGGCATACGTGCTACTAACTGAGTCACGGCTGCCACTATATAAAGCAATATTAAACAGAAATTCGGCCGATAACGTCAAACATGGGACTGACCCAATAAAATTAAGTCTGCTGACAAGACAAGTATTTGTAACAAAAGCACTGGGTGGTGTAGAACATGAGGGAGCTATCCTTTCACCACTGCAACCTGAGTTTGAATTCACCATAGTGGTACACGCAGAAAACTCAGTGGGTAGTGACTTCAATGTAAAATAAAAGCAGGTGCATTGTAAAACGGGGCTGCCGATTAACTATGAGCCCGTTTCGAGCTAAAATCTTACCCTCAATGCATTGTCCAGCAAACTCATTGAATATCAACTTGGCTTTCTTACCTCGGAGTCAGAAGGTTGATGGTTCCAACCCTACTCCAAGATTTCAGAGCATAATCCAGGCTGCCTCTTCCGTGAAGTACTGAAGGAAACACTGCATTGTCAGAGGCGCTGTCTTTCAGATAAGATGTTAAACCCAGTCTGTCTCTTCAGTTGAACGTAAAAGTTCCCATTTATTTAGCGTATGCAGGCTCGACATATAGTTCCAGCGAGGGCAATGCATCATTGTTCTCATCGCACCCCCTGTGAGTAATTGATTTATCAGTGAAACTAATAATGCAACAGCAGACCAAGTCAGCGAATTTTCAGATCCCAATCAATCGACTAATAATGACAAGATCCCATGGGGGAAAGATTCAGTTGGTTAGCACCTCCCGTTAGCGCCTGCAGAGGGCGGTAATGGGGCACTGATGCAGCAGCACCGGGGCGGGGTGAATCTAGCGCCACACGGCAAATCCGACCTTCCCCTTGTGCCGCCGGTATGAGGTACCGCTGGGGACTTCAACGGCAGGCAGATCGTGACGTCAGTGAACTTTCAACACTCACCGGGCACTCGATCTGTAAAATTTATTATCGCCACTTACCTTTGCGCCGCGACCAGCAGGCGCACAGCTGATGTAAGCCGGTTCCAGCGACGTTATTTAAAGGCATCAGCATTAAGCACTTGCAGCTGTCAGGACAGGTGAGTTTCAGTGGCTTCTTGTCAGTTTCAGCCAGTGGGAGCAGTTTGTATGAGTAATTTCAAGCTTCCTTTTTTACCAGCAGTCTTCTGGCAAATGCAAAGTGGCTACATTTATTGTTCAAAGGCAACATTAATGGGAGCTGTACTGGCGCCACCTCGCCCTCCAGGACCTACGTCATAGGAAGCGTGGGCAGCCAGAAATACGGGAACATGTGCGCAAAGTGATGAAGGGGGACATCAGGGGTCTTGCCAGGAGGTCTTACCCTCCGAGGCCATTCCGACAGCACCTCTCCTACCTTCAATTAAGCGAGGAGCAGTGTATTACACGGCTCCGCATCACCAAGTTGATGGTTACAGAACTCTGCCACCTCCTCCAAACAGACCACCGGCCTCACACCAGGATGACTTAAACCCCAGATCCCTTTTGCTCACCACATGCCCATCATACCATCCCTGTGTCATGCCATATCATAGCGTGTCCTCCTGGGCGCAAAGGTGAAATGAGAGAGACCATGAAATATTGCAAACTCCATTAATAAATTTATGCATAAACATATCACACATATCACATTCATTCTAATAAGTAATGACCCTTGTGCCTGCCATAGTTGAATAGCTGTCATTGTGTGCAAGGTGTGAGATGTGGGTGTGAGTGTTGCTTGGTAGAGATTGTTGGTGGGTGAGCACTGGGGATGTAGTGCTTTGGGCAGTGTGTGAAGTTTGTGGTACAGCTGGTGGTATGTAGCATTGGTTAAAGCATTCAATCACCCTGAGCACCCGATTGAGGTGGATCTGCCATGAGCACACCTGCTTCAGTCCTCTGGCTCCTTCTCCTTGTTGTGCTTCTCCTTGCTGAGGCAGCTGCACAGCCAGCAATGCTGAGAATGAGATGCTGCAATGTCAATGAACCTCCCCTTTCAGTACTGGGAAGAGCCTGTGGCAATGATGAGTTGAGATTAGACTGCACCCGATATTGGTCCACCCTTTGAGTGTAACGACACTGAGCTGGGCCTTTAAGACTTGATTTAGCTCCCCAATCATTTCTTTGAGCAGTGTGAATGAATTTTGTAGTCTAAAGCATTAGTGCCTGGTGCTAATTCCCACATTTTCTAAAGATACCGCCCATTCCTGGGCTATATTGAATTTCTAGTCACATGAGTCTATTTGAAGAAGTGCAGGGACATTTCTCCTGGTGTCCTGGCCAAAACAACAAAATAGATTAACTGGCCATTTCTCTCAGTTCTGTTTGAGGGATCTTGCTGTGCACAAATTGGCTGCCATGCTTCACCACATAGTAACACACTTGAAATATAATTAATTGGCTGTCAAATGCTTTGGGATGCTAAAGGTAAGCTTTTTAAAGTATTTTATTAGTAAACAGACGTGTTTGAGGCATGCCCACAGTGTTTTTGGATCCATTGTTGAACCTGGTTCCTATGCAGAACTCTACCTCTGTGCTGCCCATCTAGTTTTGAACTGAGCACAAGTCCTATGTGAGGTGAGGTCCTCCAGGAGGGTAGCCATTAGCTGGCTGGTAAGACAACTGGGAAGCACGGGTTTGAGCCCTTGCCAAGTGGAAACCAGCTCCTCATCCATGGTACAGTGAGCAGCACAATTCACCACAAAATATGTGAGTGCGTTGTCACCATCTTCCTGACCACAGTATGGACACACACCTTCCTACATTCATACCCATGGAACCATGTTGGAGGTGTGGAGCTTGGCTCTCTTCAACCCAACAGAGCTCTCGATATTATGATCATTGGCCTCCAGGCATTGCTTTCCAGTCATAGTCTCAGAGTTTCCTCTTCCAAAAACAGCAATGTGATAATGGCCAGGTAATCTGTTTTTGTTGAGGGATAAATATTGGCAAAGTGATTGGCGCTAATGGTTACTGCCGCCGCTAACCTCCCGCTGAATTTCACGGGAGGCGTTGGCGGCACCACGCCCAGGCGCTAGTTGCTTTGCGCCCCGTTAGCTCCCTCTTAGGGTGCTAACAGGAGGCGCAAAGCAACCGAATTTTTAGGTCCAAATGTAATGTGGCTATGATCCCTTTAAGGAACCTGGCTGAAAACGCATCATGAATGATGTCACCAGACCCACTCCATCTCATTGGGCCGGGTAATGTGCTGGGCGGGCTTAATAGGCCCCCATTAAGGTAAGTTCATTTTCAACAGTGGGATGGAGCCAGCAGCGGGGTCACGACTCATCACGGACACCGGCCGCACCAGACCCGCCCAGGTAGGCAAAATTCCGGCCTATGTCTCTAATGAGCATGGACCCACAATGCAACCTACCCATAATTAGGCACTAACTTGAACCTTACAACAACAGAAAAAACAACAACTTGTATTATATAGTGCCTTCAATGTAGCAAACGTCCCAAGCCGCTTCACAGGACCCTTATCAAACAAAATTTGACACCGAGCATCATAAGGCGACAATAGGGCAGATGGCCAAAAGCTTGGTTAGGAATAGATTTTAAGGAGCATCTTAAAGGAGGAAAGATAGGTAGAGAGACAGAGAGGTTTAGGGAGGGAATTCCAGAGCTTAAGGTCTTGGCAGCTGAAGGAACGGCCATCAATGGTGGAGCGATTAATATCAGGGATGCTCAAGAGGCTAGAATTAGAGGAGCGCAGATATCTCAGAGAGTTGTAGGGCTGGAAGAGATTACAGAGATAGGGAGGGGCGAGGCCATGGAGGGATTTGAAAAACAAGGATGATCATTTTAAAATCGAGCTTAACCGGGACCCAAAGTAGGTCAGTGATGTGATTTAGGATACAGGCAGCAGAGTTTTGGATGACCTCAAATTTACGGAGGGTAAACAATGGGAGGCCAGCCAGGAGTGCTTTGGAATACTCAAATCTAGAGGTAACAAAGGCATGGATGAGGGTTTCAGCAGCAGAGGGTTTGAGCTAAGGCAAGGACGGAGTCGGGCAATATTATGGAGGTGGATTGGTGATCTCACATAGAAAACCCACAAATGGATGGTGTGGGAGACTGACAAAGCTGCAGCAGGTAATGTTCTTTTGAAACAAGGGTCAAGGCATGTTATTGGGACAGAGTGGATCAAAAGATTAGTATTGTAAATATTTTCCACGTAAAAGTATTGACTTTGGCCCATTGGCTGAACCAGTCCCCGTGATGTTCAAGGACATATCACATCTGTTTTCACTGCAAAATTTACCATTATTGCACGTATTTTTTACTTGCAAGGCTAATATACTGTTTTTTTTATAAAGATTTAACTCACCACATCAACAGAGCATTGATTAACCTTCTATTCTGCAGGAGCAGACTGAAATCAGATTTTTGTCTGGAACATAACTGGACTAAAGACATTTTTTAAAAATCACTCAAACTGCAGCAGACTGGTTTCAGGTTTTGGAATTGTCCTCACTCTTTCAAGGCTCTGTATCTAGCTGGGGAGCCAGTGATAAGGGATTATAAACAACCTGGAGGTCACTATTGTCCAAACCTCAACTGAACCAGTCACGTAAATGCCACGGCAACTAGAACAGATCGGAGGTTGGGTTTTCCATGCCCATTAGGTACCAAGGGACCCTTCAAACCTCCAGCCTTCACCTCCAAATGTCCCTTCGCTTACAAACTTAGATGTAATCATTCTACTAAAAGCTTCTCATCAACTGTCGACGACAACAACAACTTGTATTTATATAGCGCCTTTAAAGTTGTAAAACGTGCTAAGGCGCTTCACAGGAGAGTTTTCAAACAAAATTCGACACCGAGCCACATAACGAGATATTAGGGCAGATAAAAGAGGTAGGTTTTAAGCAGTATCTTAAAGGAGGAGAGGTAGAGAGGCGGAGGGGTTTAGGGAGGGCCTACGATGTCCTGAACAGCACTCCTTATCAGCGTTGCTTCCTGCTGCGAGGCTCCACTCGAGAATCAGTCCGCTAATTGCTTGTTACACTGATGTATTAGCCTACCCACTAGGGGATGCAAGCAGAGACCTGGCTCATGGTTACTGAAGATCATTTACCTTTTTCCAAGATACGGCCGCACATAACAGCTGGGAGAAACTGACAGCAGGCGGTGGACCTTCAAACCTCCACCCTACAGGTGGAAGCATTGGAGCTTCTGGGGAAATAGGAGGGCAGGAGCCAGCAGTGGGTTTGTGATGCCATTCTTCCTTCTCCTCACATTACCTTTCAGCAAACTATATAAGCCTGATGTTACTCCTTCTATTCAATGTGACACACAAACTCAGCTCCACAACAACCCATTCTAATCTATCTTCTTCTTTTCCTCCTCCAGATATACCCGAGGAGTTTATTTCTGTACCAGTCCGTACTTGTAGCCACTTGTGGAAAGCAACACGATGGCCTGGAACTGGGACTGACGTTACTGCCACTCAACTGCTCCTTCACTTGTCCACGAACAGAACTGCTAGAAACCATTTCCTCATGAGGCCCAGTGATATATCTGAGAGACAAACAGTGAGAGATGCTCCTATTGCTTTCTCTATAGTTTTTGGTGCTGTGACTACTGTTTCAGTTGCAACTGGTGTTGCTCGCTGCTCAGTGGCAGACTGTAGTACAGTCATTCGTCCATCCCTTGTACTGCCGTGAGAATTCAGCACGGCCATTATATTGTAACATCGTCATTGGAAATCAGGCCCACCAAGGTCTGTATCTCAGACATACAGCATGCTGGACTCTGATCTGTACCTGTTGGCCCTTCAACAGACACCTCTGCACTACTCTTTAACCAGACCTTAGCTTCACCCTGCGTCTCATTCAAGTGAAAGTTGGTACTGTGGTGACTGCTTCTGTACAGCTGAGGCACTCTAAAGGCCATTGGTTTCTCCATTCTCTGTGAAGAGACTAAGGGGTGCATTTTTAGTATCTAGACACACTTATCCATTTGGCCGTTGTGCTTACATTGCTGGTGCACAATCGGTGTACATTGACACATAGAAACATAGAAGATAGGAGCAGGAGTAGGCCATTCGGCCCCTCGAGCCTGCTCCGCCATTCAATGAGATCATGGCTGATTATCCAAATTCAGTACCCTGTCCCTGACACATTACTGTAACATACTTGTTTCAAAATGAAGATACAATTGGGGGATTCTCCTCCATTTTATGGAGAGACCAGAGCACAAAAATCTAGGCTGACACTCCAGTGCAGTACTGAGGGAGTGCTGCACTGTCTGAGGTACCATCTTTCATATGAGACCTTAAACCGAGGCCCTATCTGATCTCTCAGGTGGACGTAAAAGATCCCGTGGAACTATTTTGAAGAAGAGCAGGGGAGTTATCCCTGGTGTCCTGGCCAATATTCAACATCACTAAACAGATTATCTGGTCATAATCACATTACTGTTTGTGGGAGCTTGCTGTGTGCTAATTGGCTGCCACATTTCCTACATTACAACAGTGACTACACTTCAAAAGTACTTAATTGGCTGTAACGCATTTTGGGAAGTCTGGTGGTCATGAAAGGCGCTATATAAATGCAAGTCTTTCTTTCTTTTCGAGGTAAGAGTAGATTTGAAGCAAAATAAGTTATGGGGTTTGGGGACAGCAGTGGGATGGCTCGTACAGGTATCCTGTGCTGTAAAATGCTGTGCTCCTATGGTTTCTGCCTTAATCATTCCCCATGGCAAAGTCCCAAGAACCCTGTGTAAAAAGACTTCTAACCCTCTTCTTGCTCACTCTCACTGACAATTTGTAATTCATGGCTCCTCATTGCTGATTCCCCAACCAAAGGAAATAGTCTTTTCCTAATCATTTCCCTATCAATTACTCTATTATGTTTTCTTTTACGATAGCAAAATACTGCAGATGCTGGAAATCCAAAATAACAACAGAAAATGCTGGAAAAACTCAGCAGGTCAGGCAACATCCGTGGAGAGAAATTTGAGTTGACGTTTCGGGTTGAAACCCTTCTTCAAAACTGGAAAGAAAATAAAAAGATCGAAGGCAAAGCTGCGATCGAACAAAAGAAGAAAAGGAGACAATAAAAGGTATTAGAAGCCAGATGAGATGGTAATGGGCCCGTGGAGACAAAAGGCAGCTGAGATTAGGTGTGAAGTGTACTGGCAGGAAAAGGACAGCTGCCAGGTGAGAGAGAGAAACAAAAGGAAAGGAGGTGGGGGGGGGGGGGAAAGGAGGACCCAAAACAAAGGGGTGGAAAAAATTAAAAGGAAAAAAGTAATAGAGGCCGAGGTTATGATCTGAAATTATTGAACTCGATATTGAGTCCGGAAGGCTGCAAAGTGCTGTTCCTCGAGTTTACGTTGAGCTTCCATGGAACAATACAAGAGGCCAAGGACGGTGAGGTCCGAGTAGGAATGGAGCGGTGAATTAAAATGACAGGCGACCGGAAGCTCGGGGTCACCCTTGCGGACTGAACGGAGGTGTTCCGCAAAGCGGTCACCCAATCTGCGTTTGGTCTCCCCAATGTAGAGGAGACCACATCGTGAGCAGCGAATACAGTATACTAGATTGCAAGAAGTACAAGTGAATCACTGCTTCACCTGGAAGGGGTGTTTGGGGCCCTGGACAGTGGGAAGGGGGGAGGTATAGGGGCAGGTGTTACATCTCCTGCGCTTGCACGGGAATGTGCCAGGCGAAGGGGAAGGGCTGTTGGGGGTGATAGAGGAGTGGACTAGGGTGTCTTGGAGGGAGCGGTCCCTCATTGTCTCCTTTTCTTCTTTTGTTCGATCGCAGCTTTGCCTTCGATCTTTTTATTTTCTTTCCAGTTTTGAAGAAGGGTTTCAACCCGAAACGTCAACTCAAATTTCTCTCCACGGATGTTGCCTGACCTGCTGAGTTTTTTCAGCATTCTCTGTTGTTATTTTATGTTTTCTTTTAGCCAGCTCCCGCACCTCTAATCTATCTTATGAGCTGTAGGAGTGTCACCTGTGGTCCAGTGGGTAGCATGCTCGCCTCTGAGTCAGATAAGGCTTTGTGTTCAAGTCCCAGTCCAAGAGACGAGCATAAAAATCTAGGCTGATGCTCCAGTGCAGTGCTAAGAGAGTGCTGCACTGTTGAAGGAGCTGTCTTTTGATGAGAGTGCTGCACTGTTGAAGGAGCTGTCTTTTGATGAGAGTGCTGCACTGTTGAAGGAGCTGTCTTTTGATGAGAGTGCTGCACTGTTGAAGGAGCTGTCTTTTGATGAGAGTGCTGCACTGTTGAAGGAGCTGTCTTTTGATGAGAGTGCTGCACTGTTGAAGGAGCTGTCTTTTGATGAGATGGTAAACCGAGGCCCCCATCTGCCCCAGGCAGACGTAAAAAAATCCCATTGCACTATTTCGAAGAGCAGAGGAGTTCTCCCTGGTGTCCTGGCCAATACTTATCCCTCACTCAACATAACAAAAACAGATTATCTGGTCATTATCACATTGCTGTGTGTAGGAGCTTGCTGTGCATAAATTGGCTGCCATGTTTCCTATATTATAACAGTGACTACACTCCAAAAAGTACTGTGTCAGCTATGGCTCAGTTGGTAGCACACTTGCCTCTGAGTCAGAAGATTGCGAGTTCAAATTCCCACCTGGAGGTGCTGTTTTTCGGATGAGATGTTAATGTGAGGCCCTGTCTGCTCTCAGTTGGATGTAAAAGATCCCATGGCACTATTTCAAAGAAGAGCAGGGGAGTTATTCTCAGTGTCCTGGCCAATATTTCTCCCTCTACCAACATAACAAAAACAGATTATCTGGGCATTTTCACATTGCTGCTTGTGGGAGCTTGCTGCGTGTGATCCTCTCTAACTTTTACCGCTGCACAATAGAGAGCATCCTGACGAACTGTATCACAGTATGGTATGGCAGCTGTAGCTATGATGACCGGAAAGCCCTGCAGCGGGTAGTCAAAACTGCCCAACGCATGACCGGCACCCGGCTACCGACCATAGAGCACATATACCAGAAACGCTGTTTACGGAGGTCACGGACCATCATCAAAGACCCTACCCACCCCAGCCACAGTCTGTTCGCCCTCCTGCCATCTGGGAGATGCTACAGATGCATTCGCACCCGAACGACCAGATTTAGGAACAGCTTCTTTCCCAGGGCTGTCATCCTACTGAACTCCACAAATAAACTCTAAAGCCTGCACATCTGCCAATGCACTTTATTATGTTTATGTTAATGTATTACAAGCCAAATGAATGTTGAATGTTTAAATGTCTTAATCTAAATGTACACTCTCGGGAGCCGCAAGCCTACATTTCGTTGTACTGCACTTGTGCGCTAACAATGACAATAAAGTTGATTGATTGATTGATTGAATTGGCTGCTGCTGTTTCACACATTACAACAGTGATAATAACAGAAAATGCTGGAAATATTCAGCAGGCCAGGCAGCATCTGTGGAGAGAGAAACAGGGTTAACGTTTCAGGTCTGGGACCCTTCATCAGAACTGGAAAAAGCTGGAAATGTAACAGATTTTAAGCAGATGCAGAGAAAAGCGCTTTCAGACGTCTGGCGGAGCTATATAAATGCAAAATAACAACAGAAAATGCTGGAAAAACTCAGCAGGCCAGGCAACATCCGTGGAGAGAAAATAGAGTCGACGTTTTGGGTGAACCCTTTTTCAAAACTGGAAAGGAAATGAAATAGATCGAAAGGCAGGGCTGGGAGAGAACAAGAGAAGTGAAGAGACATTAAGAGGTATTCAAAACGAGACGAGATGGTGATAGGACTGGTGGAGACAAAAGACGGCTCTAGATTAGGCGTGAAATGTTCTGGTAGAATGAGAGACAGCTGCCATGTGGGAGAAAAAAAAAGTGGGGTGGGGGAAAGGCCAAAACAAAGATGTGGATAAAATATAAGCAAAAATGTAAAGGGGGCCGAGGTTATGATCTGAAATTGTTGAACTCGATGTTGAGTCCGGAAGGCTGTAAAGTGCCTAATCGGAAGATTAATGTATAAATGCAAGTCTTTCTTTCTTGCAACCTTTTCCTTGACTCATCCCCACACCATACCATTTTTCCCTCAGGGAGAAAGTGACTCGCGTCCTGGGAGGAGTGACAGTGAGCAAGAACCAATCACGACCAAGCGACCCTCAAAGGCCAGCGGCGGAGGAACCAATCAGCACTGAGAGGAGGCGGGACCTTCCCTCGTGCGAAATGGGCGGGGCTGTCGATTGTGACGCAGGGAAAGGGGCGGGGACACGAGGGGGGGGGTGCGTCGAGAACCGACGTCGGCGATTGGCTGCCAAAGTTCCACAAAAGTTTAGTTTCTGCAGCGAAAAGTTTTGGTGCGGAGCGGCCGGCTGGCTGCACAGGCTCGGGTGCTCGGAGCCAGTTTCCTCTTCGGAGATCTCGCTTTCCATTCTCATCCACCAGCTCTTTCTCTTCCCACCGTTGTCTCCATTTCAAGGGATGGTGGACAACGTCTACCGGACCCGCTCGCTCGGGGTCGGGGTCGTCGGCTTGCCCGACCAGTACGCCGACGGCAAAGCCGCCAAGATCTGGCAGCTGTACATTGGCGACACCAGGAGCAGGACGGACGAGTACCGGAGCGCCGTGGTGCAGCTGCTGCGCCAGCACAAGTGTCAGCGGATCCTGGACGTGGCGTGCGGCACCGGGTAGGGGAAGCCCTCTCAGTATTCTTCCCATGGAAGTGATTACAAATCTGTGCCTTCCAGAGGCTTGCATTGCAATTGGCGAGGCTCTGCTGCCGTTGAAGGATTCTGAACCTGCAGCACAGTACTCGCTATATGTAAATAACAACGGGAGCGCTTGCCTGGGGAAGTTTCGCACCCACGTGTCATAAAATCCACTGATCTATCAGTCTGCCCTCTGGTTCCGAAACCGGGCAGTGTGTTGCCCGCCCAGCCAGGGCAGTGTGTTGCCCGCCCAGCCAGGGCACCGGACTGTAGTAAAAGACTGTTTACCCATTGCTGTCTTTTTTTAAATGAGCCGTTTTGTCTTTACATAGGTACAGGCAGATGTGCTTGTCTCTTTAAAAAAAAGTGTACCAATTCCTGGCTGCTTTCCAACTGGGTCGCACGGTGGCATAGTGGTTAGCACTGTTGCCTCACAGCGCCAGGGACCCGGGTTCGAATCCGGCCTCGGGTGACTGTGTGGAGTTTGCACATTCTCCCCGTGTTTGCGTGGGTTTCCTCCAGGTGCTCCGGTTTCCTCCCACAGTCCAAAGATGTGTGGGTTATGTTGATTGGCTATGATAAATTGAGCCTTAGTGTTAGGGGGATTAAATACGTGGGGTTATGGGGATAGAGTGGGATATGTGTCGGTGCAGGCTCGATGGGCCGAATGGCCTCTATCTGCACTGTGGGGTTTCTGTGATTCTGTTGTGATTCTGTGTAAAAGCTGGCAACTTTGCTCATGGGGCGGCTGCCATGGTTGGTATTGATGGTTGGGACGCCACTCTCGATTAAATTGCCATGAAGTTGCCATCAGAGGTTTGATCTGGTGATGTAATCTTTGCCAGTCTGTCTCAGAATTTAGCCTCCAGTGGATTCGGCAAGGGCTATAGAGGGGGAGGGAGTGGGGCTAGTTGGATAACTCTTTCAGAGAGCTGGCACAGGCACGGTGGGCCGACCGGCCTCCTGTGCTGTACGATTCTACGATCGCCAGATGATCTTCGTAACCGTGTGATCACTGAATCGGAAGGCAGCAGGCCTGCAGTGTGCTTTGCTAAGGGCAAGAAGGGAAGGCATTAAGCAGGGGCAGATGGAAGTGAAGGAGAAAGAAACGTGTGGCGCAGGCTGCAATCAAATATCAGAGCGGCCCAGCACCCAACCGCTTTGTTTGACGCCTGTGAAAGGGAGGCGGTGTGGTGTGAGGAGGCCGGGAAGTGGGATGATCTCTGTGCCACGCCGCTGCACTAGCCCCAAGGTGGAAGTGCGAAATTATTCACTTTGGTAAGAAAAGAAAGACTTGCATTTATATAGCACCTTTCGCTACCACCGGACATCCCAAAGTGCTTTACAGCCAATGAAGTACTTTTTGAAGTGTAGTCACTGTTGTAATGTAGAACTTTGGTTGGAAGAATGGAAAAGCAGACTGGTATGCAGAGGGATTTGGGGGTCCTTGTACAGATGAGGGGATTGTCCTATGAGGAGAGATTGTGTAGAATGGGCCTATATTCTCTGGAGTTTAAAGGAATGAGAGGTGATCTCATTAAAATGTACAACAAAAATAGAAACAATGGCACGACGACTCCTGAGAACACACGAGTGCCAGCAGAAGGAAAATGGGCGAGGAAGTAAAGACTTCAAACTGTTGAAGGATTTATTTAACTGGCTCTTTAATATACTTCCATAAACCACTCAGCACCTAGCAACCCTGGGTACTCACAAAAATCTAGGCTGACACCCCAGTGCAGTACTGAGGGAGTGCTGCACTGTCGGAAGTGCCATCTTTCAGATGAGATGTTAAACCGAGCTCTCTCGGGTGGACGTAAAAGATCCCATGGCACTTTTTCGAAGAAGAGCAGGGGAGTTATTCCCGGTGTCCTGACCACTCTTTATTCCTCAATGAGTATCACTAAAACAGATTATCTGGTCATTATCACATTGCTGTTGGTGGGAGCTTGCTGTGTGAGGATTGGCTGCTGTGTTTTCTTTATTACGCATGGTGTGGAGATGCCGGTGTTGGACTGGGGTGGACAAATGTAAGAAGTCCCAGAACACCAGGTTATAGTCCAACAGCTTTATTTGAAATCAAGGTGACGAAGGAGCAGCGCTCCGAAAGCTTGTGATTTCAAATAAAGCTGTTGGACTATAACCTGGTGTTGTATGACTTCTTACATTTTTCTTTATTACAACAGTGACTGCACTTCAAAAAGTACTTAATTGGCTGTAAAGCACTTTGGGACATTCTGAGGTTGTGAACGGCACTATATAAATGTAAGTCTGTCTTTTCTTCCAGGACTTCTGCCCACCCTATTGGTTGAGAGAATGTACCTTTCTGTTTACATGTGCAAGGGCATGCAAATAACAAGCAAGTACATCTAAAAATAAATCATAGGGTGATGGGGGTAGCAAGGTTGCTGTAGCTGGTAGCTGCTATTTTCATTAAACCTCCTTGGTTGTGTAAGTGGATCTCATTTTTCAGATACTAAGAATACTTCTTTGCAAATGAGGAGATTTTCAAAATGAAGATACCGTTCAGCTTTTTTTCTTCGCCCTTCCCCCAGCTTTCTCCATTCCACTCGGTTATGTGGCGACTCCCAGTAAGTTGTAGTTCACCAGGTGCTGTCAACTGTCTCAAGTCAGCTTCCTATGTGAGCGCGAACTTGTGTGTCTTCTCCCGATTTAAAAGCAGGGTGATTTCTCCAACAAAATGCAATGAGTGGAGGATAGATACATAATGCAAATTCTATGCTTCAAGTCAATCCCAGTCATTTACAGTCGTGCAATCTCCAGCCGTGATTGACGGGGGAATTATCTAATCGACTCCATTCTGGAATAGTGGTGTCACTATACAGCCTTGTTTTTTGTGGTTATTTAGGACACCCTCGGATGGCTCTTCCCATCTGCCTCTGCATCCCTTGAGTGTCAGGGACAACAGTAGGTGAGGTAGTGTGTTACTGTTTTAAACAGCCAGAGAAAGGAGATTAGCTTGGAGAAAGGTGGGCACTCATTGCCTGAAGCTGACTCAATTCTGCAATGAGTCTGCTGTGTGAAGTAGCAGCAAGCCCTGGATATTCATCTTAAGAAGTGTTTGTCATAGAATCATAGAATAGTACAGAACGGAAAGAGGCCATTTGGCCCATCGAGTCTGTGCCGGCTCTTTCGCAGTTTAGAAATGGAATAATTGTATTAGTGACTTTAGTGGCAACCATTTGAATTTTGGCTGAACAGTTTATTTAAAACCATTTGATTGATGACGATGTTTGTCTTGGTATTAATTTTGAATTACATTACTGGTACTGTAGTTTGATTGCAATCTCATGTGTTTTTCTGGGAAGGTTAGGTTTTGTACTGGAGGTGAGGGGTGTGGGAATGACGATCTCAGCCGTGCCGTCGTGGGGGGATGCTGAATGGAGGCCAGACCCACAAGGAAAGAATTGTGGGGGGATGGGGAGCCCAGCTGTCGTTGTGCATCTGTTGTTAGTCTGTTCAATATAATGCAAATCCAACACTGGTCTGAGAGAAAACAGTAGCGTGCCAGCTCCTCTGGGGAAGGCTCGTGGGACTTTCATAGTCTATCGCTCAGTTGGTAGCACTCTCGCCTCTGAGTCAGAAGGTCGTGGGTTCAAGTCTCACTCCAGAGACTTGAGCACAAACTCTAGGCTGACACTCCAGTGAAGTACTGACCAGTGCTTTCTTTTGGATGAGATGCTAAACTAACATCTGCCCTCTCGGGCAGATGTAAAAGATCCCACAGCACTATTTTGAAGAGCAGGGGAGTTCTCCAATATTCTGGCCAATATTTATCCCTCAACCAACATCATTAAAACAGATTATCTGGTCGTTATCACATTACTGTTTTGGTGGGAGCTTGCTGTGCACAAATTGGCTGCCGCATTTCCTACATTGCAACCGTGACTACACTTCGAAAGTACTTTATTGGCTGTAAATCACCTTGGGATGTCATGAGGTTGCGAAAGGCAGAATAGAAATACATGTTCTTGTATGTGCAGAGTTAAGAGTCAATAAAAATAATCTACATTAAAAATGTAATTTTTTTTGCCCCAAAGTAATGCAGCAAGTTGTCACGTTGGGGCAAATTTTGCAAAGCCGCCCTTGCGGC
Source organism: Somniosus microcephalus (assembly GCF_052327205.1). Taxonomy (NCBI): domain Eukaryota; kingdom Metazoa; phylum Chordata; class Chondrichthyes; order Squaliformes; family Somniosidae; genus Somniosus; species Somniosus microcephalus. The sequence goes on from NC_140995.1 coordinate 225,904,864, forward strand.
ACGGAGCCTCACTCAGTGGGAGCACTGGCAAATTGGGCGCACTGACCTCTATTCCGGTTCTCCCTCTGATTTCTTACTATATGCTGGCCAGACTGGCTCATAGAATCATAGCATGGTTACAGCACAGAAGGAGGCCATTCGGCCTGTCGAGTCCATGCTGGCTCTCTGCAAGAGCACTTCAGCTAGTCCCACTTCCCCGCCCTCTCCCCATAGCCCTGCAAATTATTTTCCTTCAGGTACTTATCCTACTCCCTTTTGTGAGTCTGCCTCCACCACCCTTTCGGGCAGTGCATTCCAGATCCTAACCTTCGCTGCGTAAAAAGTTTTCCCTCATGTTGTCTTTGGTTCTTATGCCAATCACCTTAAATCTGTGCCCTCTGGTTCCCGACCCTTCCGCCAATGGGACAGTATCTCTCTACTCTGTCTAGACCCCTCATGATTTTGAACACCTCTATCAAATCTCCTCTCAACTTTCTCTGCTCTGAGGAGAACAACTGCAGCTTCTGAAATCCCTCATCCCTGGAACTATTCTCGTAAATCTTTTCTGCACCCTCTCCAAGGCCTTCACATCCTTCCTAAAGTGCGGTGCCCAGAATTGGACACAATACTCCAGTTGAGGCCGAACCAGTGTTTTATAAAGGTTCATCATAACTTTCTTACTTTTATACTCTATGCCTCTATTTATGAAGCCCTGGATCCCGTATGCGCTTTTAACCACTTTCGCAACCTGCCCTACCACCTTCAATGATTTGTGCACATATACCCCCAGGTCTCTCTGTTCATGCACCCTCTTTAGGATTGTACCCTTTAGTTTATATTGCCTCTCCTTGTTCTTCCTACCAAAATGTATCACTTTGCACTTTTCTGCATTAAATTTCATCTGCCACGTGCCCGCCCATTCCACCAGCCTGTTTATGTCCTCTTGAAGTCTTTCACCATCCTTCCAAGTTTTGTGTCATCTACAAATTTTGAAATTGTGCCCTGTACACCCAAGTCCAAGACATTAATATATATCAAGAAAAGCAGTGGTCCTAGTACCGACCCTTGATGGGAACGAGAAGGGTAGACCTCTTACTGTGGCAGATTTAATAGTAACTTTCAAAAGGGAATTGCATATATATTGGAAAAGGAAACTTTTTCAAGGCTACAGGGAAAGAACCGAATAGTGGAACTAATCAGAAAGCTCGTTCAAAGAGCCGGTACAGGCGCGATGAGCCAAATGGTCTCCTTCTGTGCTGTATGCTCTATGTTTCTATGTTATTTTAGTTGCTGTATCCTAATAAGACAACCTTTTCTGCAGCTGGAAACCTTTTTTAAATGGCTGATCCAGAAAGTCCAGGGGTTTCCTGCACCTACAAGTTGGCCATGGCCTCTGACAGCAAGCCTAAAAAAAAAAAATCCCATGCTGCAAATCCACAGCAGGCACTCCATCAGCAGTGATGGATCAAGGACAGGTTAATGTTTTGGATCGAGGCCCTACGTTGGAACTGAGGCACTGAACTTGCCGTTCCTCTTTTCAGATGCTGGCAGATCGTTGCGTAAACGCACTTCCTCCTTTATTTACAGATTTCCGACATGCCCGCTTTTCTCTGCTTCTGTATCTCTGCCGTGACCTCGCCTTGTGTGTGTGCAGGAGTCCTGCAGCAGTGGATTTACACCCCCCTAAATGGGCACACTGAAGTGGGACTGCCCGTCTCTAGGAGAATATTACACTAGATAACAGTGCCCAGGCTAATTCCAGCAGTTTATCCTAAATCTCCATTACATTTGAAATACAAATAATCATCTTCAGTAAGTCAATGCAGTTCCCTGCATTGAAATACAAGCTGTAATATGTCTCTCTTTTCCCTCTCTCATTCTCTTTCTCTCTCTGTAGGCCAGCAGCAAGTGCATTCCATGCTTTCCAGTGTCTGCACAACTACAATATGACTTCGTATCTCATTGACACTCTGTATACACAAAGGCATGAGTTCAGTGTTGCTACAAAGAAAAAAAAAGCCATCCAACCCCCTGTGACTTTCCTATGGAAGTCTGTTGAGTTCGAAGCTTTTGGTTTGTGAGCGAAACATTCGGGACTCGCATAAGGCTCATCTGGTTGCCCGCAAATAACTTTCCCGTATAGCCAACAGTTCAGGCACAGCTATCAGAGAGCCAGATGAATATTTGGATTGAAGGTGAGAAGTAATTTTCAAAGTCCAAAAGGATAGCACTGTGGAATGCAATCCCCCCAAATCCTCTAGTCTAAATGGAATTTGTTTTATGCAGTCACCATAATCCGGAGATTATGGTGAATAGCAGCCCCTTTGTATGCTATAGGCAAGACCAGTGCTTTTCCGCTTTGATGGAAAGACACACAAAATCGCAGAATGCAATCTCCAAAACGATGGTAAAAGTCCCAGAACCTGATTTCATAAACACATGATTTATTCAGTCACTGAAAGCCTGTGGCTCTGGCTGTGATCAAATCGTTGAAGGGTTATCATAATCCTGTGGCATCCCCTAAGAATCTCTAGGGCCTGCACACCCTGATTGACCCCATTTCAACTAACCCATTCCTGGTTTTCAAAGTAACATACGACCCAAAAGTTTTTCTGCTCCCAAATATTTTGCACTCGGTCATGTGTGCGAGACTTTTCCTCCTTTAGGCACTTGACATCAACATCAAGCGTCACCCCTTGTAGTGTATAGTAGGGCCAGCTGCACCCACAATATGCCTCCGCCTTAGCCTAAACTTCAGCGAGACTCTCTACTCTGCCCTAGTGTACAGGCATTGGGCATTTTGTTTCGGGGGGGGTGTTGTCTAGGTGTGTAGGCATGGAGCCATTGGGTGGGAGGGGCAACAAATAAGGGTAGATTTTACATCATTGCGAACCCGGTAGAGAGCATTGCCCACCAGGAGTGCACATCCAGAATTCAGGCAGGGTGGTCAGCAGGTCTTGTTGGATCCATTGACCTCCTCGCCCAAATTCCCGCTGTGTGTTCCAGGTGAATGAATGTCAATGTCAGGAGCACAGATTCCCACGAGCAACCCAGCAGCATTTGAATCCTTCAGCCGGTTCATTTGCATGTTAATCTGCACCTCCAGTTGCTGATCACGATGTTCTGGTTTAGGATTTATCCACCAGTGAAGGAATCATGCTGAAACCGGCCCTTTCCAAACCCTGTAGTGGAAGATACGTTACTGTAATGGTTATGTTACTGGACGAGTAATCCAGGGCTAATAATCCATAAAGCACGAGTTCACAATCCCACCCATGGCAGTTTGAGAATTTGAACTTCGTTAACAAAAACATGGAAATAAAAAGCTGGGATCAGTGAAGGTGACCATGAAGCTGTCGGATTGTTGTTTTTAAAAAAAAAAAAAAGAACTGGTTCACTAATGTCCTTGAGGGAAGGAAACCTGCCGTCCTTACCCGGCCTGGCGCATATGTGACTCCAGTCCCACACCAATGTGGTTGACTCCGTTCTGCCCTCTGAAGTGGCCTAGCAAGCTAGAATAACTAGGCATTGGCAATAAATGCTGGCCTTGCTAATGATGACCACTTCAGGAGAACACTTTTTTAAAGAAAGGCCTGGGCTTTGCAGGCTGAGTTTTTGGGGCCGACAGGCCACATGTGGCCGACCAGTCACGTTTTGGATACCCTTATTCTAATGCATTACTTTTCATTTAGGGTGCTGCGACCCTATAGTCTCTTTGCGGGGCTTCTACAGGTAAATGGCAAAAGAACCAGAGGGGAGATGAGGAGAATTCTTTTTACACAGCGAGTTATGATCTGGAACACACTGCCTGAAAGGGTGGCGGAAGCAGATTCAGTAACATCTTTCAAAAGGGAAATGGATAAATAATTGAAGGGGAAAAGATTGCAAAGCTGTGGGGAAAGAGCAGGGGAGTGGGACTAATTTGATAGCTATGATTCTATGCTCACTCGTTCAAAGAGCCGGTACAGGCATGATGGGCCGAATGGCCTCCTTCTCTGCTCGATCGTTCTATGATTCTATGTTATTTTAGTTGCTGTATAAGACAACGTTTTCTGCAGTGACAGCACCATTTCCTTTTGGTAGCTGACGCTCTCTTTTTGTGACGTTAGAATAAGGGACTCCTGAGGAAGGTATAATTATTTGGTGTAAGCCCTCGGGAATGGGTTACTATTTGTGGGGGATCCCCTTGCAGAAAATGTGAAAATTGCTCCAATGCCTCATTTGAGTGAGACAGTGGACTGGTGCCATATTGTGGGCAGATTGTGTTCTGGGCCTACACCCATCAGGAGCAGTGTTGAAACTGCCCCAAACTCCCTTCATGTGCAATCTTTTCATCTGACAGTGAGACGATGACGTAGGCAAATGCTGGAGAAAGTTACCTTTGGGCCCTAATAAGGACTAAATGTGATTCGGCACAGTTTGAGGTGGAGCTGGCACAGTGTGTAATAGCAGTGATTACGTTACAACTGTTTGTTGTTGACTTCACAGCCTGGCGTGGAACCATAAAAGGTGATGCAACCAAGTAAATAATCCTTTGCGTTCTTTCTTCTCCTGAAAATCCTTTCACAAAGGGATTCAGTGCCACTCTGCCGCAGAGTAGTGTGTTAGAGCACCAGGATATAGAGCTACACAACTCGATTTTCTTTTCCATTAAAGTCAACATGACAAAATCACCAGGTAATTTTGGACGAGGGAAGCTATTTGACCCATTTTAGTTACTTTATCCTGCACTAGTAAAACTGAAGTCAGTGGGAATTGGGGGGTAAAGTCTCCACTGGCTAGAGTCATACCTAGCACAAAGAAAGATGGTTGTGGTGATTGAAGGTTAATCATCATAGCCCCAGGACATCGCTGCAGGAGTTCCTCAGGCTCAACCATCTTCAGTTGCTTCATCAATGACCTTCCCACCAACATAAGATCAGAAGTGGGGATGTTCGCTAATGACTGCACAGTGTTCAGCGCCATTCACAACTCCTCAGATAATGAAGCAGTCCATGCCCGCATGCAACAAGACCTGGATGATGTTCAGGCTTGGGCTGATAAGTGGCAGGTAACATTCGTGCCACAGAAGTGCCAGGCAATGACTATCTCCAACGAGCGAGAGTCTAAACACTGCCCCTTGACATTCAATGGCATTACCATCGCCGAATCCCCCACCATCAACATCCTGGAGGTCACCATTGACCAGAAACTTAACTGGACCAGCCACATAAATACTGTGGCAACAAGAGCAGGTCAGAGGCTAGGTATTCTGCGGTGAGTGTCTCGCCTCTTGATTCCCCAAAGCCTTTCTACCATCTACAAGGCATAAGTCAGGAGTGTGATGGAATACTCTCCACTTGCCTGGATGAGTGCAACTCCAACAACACTCAAGAAGCTCGACACCATCCAGGACAAAGCAGCCCGCTTGATTGGCACCCCCTCTACCACCTTAAATATTCACTCCTTCCACCACCGGCATACTGTGGCTGCAGTGTGTACTATCTACAAGATGCACTGCAGCAAATCACCAAGGCTTCTTCGGCAGCACCTCCCAAACCCACGACCTCTTCCACCTAGAAGGACAAGGGCAGCAGACACATGGGAACACCACCACCTCCAAGTTCCCCTCCAAGTCACACATCATCCTGACTTAGAAGTATATCGCTGATCCTTCATCATCGCTGGGTCAAATTCCTGGAACTCCCTACCAACTAAATACATATTTTGGTTCTGTCTTCACAAAGGAGGACACAAATAACCTCCCAGAGATGCCGGGGAACATAGGGTCTGATGAAAGGGTGGAACTGAAAGAAATCAGTATTTGTAGGGAAATGGTGTTAGGAAAATTGATGGGACTGAAGGCCGATAAATCCCCAGGGCCTGATAATCTACATCCCAGGGTACTTCTGGAAGTGGCCCTAGAAATAGTAGATGCATTGCTGGTCATCTTCCAGAACTCGATAGACTCTGGAACGGTACCCATGGATTGGCGGGTAGCTAATGTTACCCCACTATTCAAAAAAGGAGGTAGAGAAAAGGCGGGGAATTATAGACCGGTAAGCTTGACGTCAGTAGTGGGGAAAATGCTAGAGTCCATTATAAAAGATGTAATAGCAGAGCACTTGGAAAGCAGTGACTGGATCGGACAAAGTCAACATGGATTTACAAAAGGTAAATAATGCTTGACTAATCTACTGGAATTTTTTGAGGATGTAACTGGTAAAATAGATAAGAGAGAACCAGTGGATGTGGTGTATTTGGACTTTCAGAAGGCTTTCGTGACGGTCCTGCATAAGAGATTATCGTGCAAAATTAAGGCACATGGGATTGGGGGCAAGGTATTGACTTGGATAGAGAACTGGTTGGCGGACAGAAAGCAAAGAGTTGGAATAAACGGGTCGTTTTCCGAGTGGCAGGCAGTGACTAGTGGGGTACCGCAAGGATCGGTCCTAGGACCCCAGCTGTTCACAATATATATTAATGATCTGGACGAGGGAATTGGATGTAATATCTCCAAATTTGCAGACGACACAAAGCTGGGGGGTGGGAGGGTATGATGTGAGGAGGATGTCGTGAAACTCCAGCACGATTTGGACAGGTTGGGTGATTGGGCAGAAACATGGCAAATGCACTATAATGTGGATAAATGTGAGGTTATCCACTTTGGTGGCAAAAATAGGAAGGCAGATTATTATTTGAATGGTAATAGATTGGGAGAAGGGGAAGTGCAAAGAGACCTGGGTGTTATTGTACACCAGTCGCTGAAGGTAAGCATGCAGGTGCAGCAGGCGGTTAAGAAGGCAAATGGTATGTTGGCCTTCGTAGCAAGAGTGTTCGAGTACAAGAACAAGGATGTCTTGCTGCAGTTGTACAGGGCCTTGGTGAGACCACACCTTGAGTATTGTGTGCAGTTTTGGTCGCCTTACCTGAGGAAGAATGTTCTTGCCATGGAAGGAATGCAGCGAAGATTCACCAGGCTGATACCTGGGATGGCAGGAATGACGTATGAGGAGAGATTGTGTCGATTGGGCTTATACTCACTGGAGTTTAGAAGATTGAGAGGGGATCTCATCGAAGCCTATTAAAATTCTGTCAGGCCTGGACAGACTAGATGCAGGAAGGATGTTTCTGATGGCCGGGGAGTCCAGAACCAGGGGTCATAGTCTAAGGATAAGGGGTAAGCCATTTAGGACTGAAATGAGGAGGAATTTCTTCACCCAGAGAGTGGTGAACCTGTGGAATTCTCTGCCACAGAGGGCGGTGGAGGCCAGTTCATTAAGTATATTCTAGAAAGAGTTGGATATATTTCTTAAGGCTAAAGGGATCAAGGGATATGGGGAGAAGGCAGGGACCGGGTACTGAATTTGGATGATCAGCCATGATCTCATTGAATGGCGGAGCAGGCTCGAAGGGCCGAATGGCCCACTCCTGCTCCTATCTTCTATGTATCTAACAGCACTGTGGGAGTACCTTCACCACACGGACTGCAGTGGTTCAAGAAGGCGGCTCACCACCACCTTCTCGAGAGCAATTAGGGATGGGCAATAAATGCTGGCCTTGCCAGAGACGCCCACATCCCATAAAAAAACGGGGAAAAAAAACTTTCCCATTGCCGTATCCAATTGGCCATTAAATGATTCCAGGCTTTTCACCTCCACTACACTATCTGGGAGTCCATTCCATGTCTTAATCACTCTGTGAAGATGAACCTCCTGATATCCATCCTAAAGCTGTCTTTTATTTGACCAGTTTTTCTTCGTATACTAGGTATTAGCCTCAGGCTCTTCCCTGCACTGCCTTCAATATTTGAATATTTTTCCTGTGTCTTGGCAACCAGAACTAGATCAGAGAATCAGACTGCACAGAAAGCGGCCATTCAGCCCATTGTGCCTGTGCCTGACTCTTTGAAAGCGCTATCCACTTAGTCCCCCCCCCTGCTCTTTCCCCATAGCCCTGGATGTAGTATTCAAGGTGTGATCTGTCCAGTTTGATCATGATTTCCTTTGACTTCTGTTGTATGCAGTTCAACATTCTGTTGGTTTTGTTAAAGAAATAAAACAAAGAACTTGTATTTATACAGCGCCTTTCATAACCTCAGGACATCTGAAAGCACTTTCCAGCCAGTGAAGTAGTTTTGAAATGGAGTCACTGTTGTAATGTAGGATTGCTGCTCTGCATTTGTCCCTTTTAACTTCATCCTCAACCTTTTTCACACTATTCGTGGAAAACAAATGCTGCCCATTTCTCTTTCCTACGTGCAGTACTTTACACGTGTCCAATTTCAATCTTATCTACCACTGTTCTGCATACAGTGTCAGCTGTGGCTCAGTGGGTAGCACACTCGCGCCTCGGAGTCAGAAGGTTGTGGGTTCAAGTCCCACTGCAGGGACCTGAGCGCACAAAGCTAGGCTGGCACTCCCAGTGCAGTGCTGAGGGAGTGCTGCACTGTCGGAGGTGCCGTCTTTCGGATGAGACGTTAAACCGAGGCCCCGTCTGCTCTCTCCGGTGGATGTAAAAGATCCCATGGCACTATTTCGAAGAAGAGTAGGGGAGTTATCCCCTGAGGCCAATATTTATCCCTCAATCAACATAACAAAAACAGATTATCTGGTCATTATCACATTGCTGTTTGTGGGAGTTTGCTGTGCATAAATTGGCTGCCGCATTTCCCACATTACAACAGTGACTGCGCTCTAAAAAGTACTTCATTGGCTGTAAAGCGCTTTGAGACGTCCGGTGGTCATGAAAGACGCTGTAGAAATGCAAGTCTTTTTTCTTTCCTTCCTAAATTGTCCAATTCACTTTGTAATTTACCTGACCCTCTGGCCACTTAATCCACGTTCTGGAACTTGCCAATGGCTCAGATGCTGACAATTAAGCAATTAGACCTCCCTCCCTTGATTTGTCTGTAATTAGTTTAATGTTCCAGGATTCGGTTGCACTCAGTAAACCCCAGGCACCTTTCCGGTTGGAGAATTGGGGCTGTGCGTGCTGCCGACGCTGTGTGCGAGTTGTTAGGTAAACTTGAGGTCATCCAAAACTCGGCTGCCCATGTCCTAACTCGCACCATCACCCATCACCCCTGTGCTCGCTGACCTACATTGGCCCCTGGTTAAGCAACGCCTTGATTTCAAAATTCTCAACCTTGTTTTCAATCTCTCCATGGCCTCACCCCTCCCTATCTCTAATCTCCTCCAGCCCCACAACACTCCTCCTCTAATTCTACCCTCTTGAGCATCCCTGATTATAATCGCTCAACCATTGGTGGCCGTGCCTTCTGTTGCCAAGGCCCTAAGCTCTGGAATTCCATCCCTAAATCTCTCCGCCTCTCTACCTCTCTTTCTTCCTTCAAGATGTTCCTTAAAAGTTCTCTTTGACCAAGCTTTTGGTCATCTGCCCTAATTTCTCCTTATGTGGCTCACTGTCAAATTTTTTGTCTTGTATTCCTTCGAAGCGCCGTGAGACGTTTTACTACGTTAAAGGCGCTATATAAATACAAGTTGTTGCTGTTATTTTTCTTGTGAACATGGTACAGTAATGTGTTTGTCTGAAGTACTGTCAAGAGCAATTTCTCTGTGTTGGGGAGTTTAAAGGAAAATATCAGTTTGGTTTGGTTTGAGAGAATGATAACAGCCTAGAACAGAGTGAGATTCTTTTGGGGGAGAAATTCATTATAATTCATTATAACCCAGGAATGTGCGGTAATGCTTACTGACTTCACAATCTGCTTGGCGCTGAGGTTCCCGGCAGTAACTCGTAGTGGCGGCGCTAAGGAGGGGGGCGGTTGGGGGGACCGGATTGGGCATGCGTTGCTGGATTCGCTTTGCCTCGCCCCGGCACTACATGCATCAGTGCCCCCGCCAGGCGCTAACCAACTGAATTTCCCCCCCTTTGTATCTTGGTAAGTCTTGCGGCTGGCCTGATTCTGTTACTGTAAGTCTGCTCGAGCAAACAGTCCTATTCGGGGAATAGTTGGAACCCAACCCGGCTGCTGAGCTGTGTGTAAACATGTTTGTCGGGTGTTAAGACGAGCACTTGCAGGAAGCACAGTGAGATTGGAGGTCAGCTCCAAGGAGACTATAAAAGGCCACTGCTCAGAGCCCAGTGCCTGGTGTTCGACACCATGACGACTGATCCAAGGCCCAGTGCCTGGTGTGGATGCCATGACGACTGATCCAAGGCCCAGCGCCTGGTGTGGACGCCATGACGACTGATCCAAGGCCCAGCGCCTGGTGTTCGACACCATGACGACTGATCCAAGGCCCAGTGCCTGGTGTGGATGCCATGACGACTGATCCAAGGCCCAGTGCCTGGTGTGGATGCCATGACGACTGATCCAAGGCCCAGCGCCTGGTGTGGACGCCATGACGACTGATCCAAGGCTCAGAGCTTGGTGCGGACACCATGACGGCTGATCCAAGGCCCAGCGCCTGGTGTGGACACCATGACGACTGATCCAAGGCTTAGTGCCTGGTGTGGATGCACACTTGCAAAAGCGTGAAACAGCCTGGTTGTCCTGGTGCAAATGGGGAACAGGCCAAGTCTACCATAATGCAGTAGTTATGTAACTGGTACTAGTAATCTAGAGGCCTGGATTAATAATCCAGAGAAGGTGAGTTCAAATCTCACCATGACCGTTTTAAAATTTGAATTCAGTTTAAAATAAATAAATAAATCTGGAACAATAAAACTGGCATCAATTAAAATGCACATGAAGCTGTCTGATTGTCATTAAAAACCCATTTTCACTAATGTCCTTTAGGGAAGGAAACCCGCCCGGTCCTTACCCGGTCTGGCCTATAGGTGACTCCAGTCCCACACCAATTTGGTCGCCTCTACACTGCTCTCTGAAGTGGCCTAGCGAGCCACTCCATTGTGCTAGGGATGCATACCACCCCGTTGTGAGTGAACGAGCTGTTTCAGGTGTGCACGATCGGGAAGTTTCGCTGTTGCTCACGACCGTTTTTTCTTTGGCCAAAAAAATCCAGTGGTTGTAAACCCAGGTTTGATCCATCTGCTCTTCAAACATCACGCTGCCTTGCGTGAGATCAGACCCTGGAGCTGTGGAGCCACAGTGTGTGGGTGCAGGATTGCTAGAATTGCTGAAGAACTGTGGTAACTGGTAATGATCTTCCACTTTACATGGAGCAGGTGTTTAACCATCCACTTACCCCCTCCTCCTCCCCAACAAGTCTGTGCTGACTCGCCCATCACGCAATCGCAACAGAATTCAAGATTGATTTCAGTCAGTGGGATAAACAACTTATTATTTAAGTGCCAAAAGTAACCCTATACAGCAGGCTATCTGTGCTGGGGGTAATAAATAGTGCCAGTGCTTGGCATATTGCTCTCTATGCCTTATCACTAGCATCACGTAACTGACACCGGTACAATTCTGCTGCTGACTTGGCAAGCATCCTGTAAAGTCATTCACATGTTCAGCTTCAGACAAATGCGAAAAGGGAGAAAAGGTCCCTCCTTTTACATTTTCCAGTTCCTGTTCCGTCCATGTCTGAGTGTTTGCTGGGTTAATGTTCTACGGGTTCCTTGGTCTCACTGCAACTTACCCCAGAGATCTACTGTAGCTGCATCTCTCCCCCCATCTGCTCCGATTCCAAAGGACTCCTGCCCTGCTTTCTCCACTCCATTGGCAGGTCACCTTTCAGCCAGTACACCACGTACTACCACTCCCCCCCCCCCCCCCCCCCCACTTCTCCACACCTGCTTCTTGGAACGTTCCCCAAACCACTTTGGCTGACTAACTTTCTCCATTTCCTCCAAGAGTCTCCTTTTTAAAAAAAAAAAAATGAATCCCTCTCACCATTCTTTCACCTCTTTCCCCCTCCTGTGTTGGTGTCCTCTCCTCTTTGTAAAGTGCTCCGAGTCCCACTTCTACATAAGGGCAGCTATATAAAGTTGTTGTTGGTGATACTCTGTGGTGCCTTGCCCAAGCAAACATTTTAATGTAGGAATCCAGACAGCGAGTGCCTGCAGGCTGACCTACCATTGGGAGGGTCATCGAAGCTAAATTCATAGCCATTATCTAACACACCCACACTTTCATAATCAGCACCTGTGAAGAGACGCTCAGTCACTCGACCAGGAAACACCAAGACTGTTTCGACGAGAATGACCAGAAGATCCAGGAGCTAATAAGCCGCAAGCGCAAGGCATTTCTGTTCTGGAAACAGCAACAGAACTTGAGCAAGAAAGCAGCTCTACAGAAGCCTGAAGGCCGAGGTCCAACAAAAAACTCACGACCTAAAGAACAGATGGTGGGTGGAGAAAGCGCAGGAGATCCCGCAGCTAGCCGACAACCACGACGTGCGTGGATTCTTTAGCGCAGTCAAGACCATCTACGGCCCAAGCACCCAAGGCCCTTCCCCACTGCGGGCCAAGAATGGAGAGGTACTCATCAAGGACAGAGAGGCAGTCAGTGCCTGCTGGAAGGAGCACTTCGAAGATCTCCTTAACCGAGGCTCTGTCTTCGACATGAGTGTCCTCAACTCCATCCCACAGCATGCTACCTGCCACCATCTCAGCACAACCCCAGCCCGGCATGAGGTTGAAAAGGCCATCCGACAACTGAAGAACAACAAGGCCTCGAGCAGATGGAATCCCCGCCGAGGCACTAAAGCATGGCGGAGAAGCACTACTGGCGCGAATTCATGAACTCATTTCTCTTATCTGGAAGGAGGAGAGCATGCCAGGGGATCTCGGAGACGCCGTAATTGTGACCATCTTCAAGAAAGGTGACGAGTCCGATTGCGGTAATTACAGAAGAGTTTCCCTGCTATCTGCCACAGGGAAAGTCATCGCAAGAATCCTCCTCAATCGCCTTCTCCCAGTGGCCGAAGAGCTCCTCCCAGAGTCGCAATGCGGATTCCGCCCACTGAGAGGCACAATGGACATGATCTTCACCGCATGTCAATTACAAGAGAAATGCAGGGAACAGCACCAACCGCTGTACATGGCCTTTTTTGATCTCACAAAGGCCTTCGACACTGTCAACCGTGAGGGATTATGGAGTGTTCTCCTCAAATTCGGCTGCCCTCAAAGGTTTGTCACTATCCTCCGCCTGCTTCACGACGACATGCAAGCCGTGATCCTGACCAACGGTTCCACCACAGACCCAATTCACGTACGAACCGGGGTCAAGCAAGGCTGTGTCATCACACCAACGCTCTTCTCAATCTTCCTTGCTGCAATGCTCCATGTCACCCTCAGTAAGCTCCCCACTGGAGTGGAGCTAATTTACAGAACAAACGGGAAACTGTTCAACCTCCGTCGCCTCCAGTCCAGATCCAAGGTCGTCCCATCCTCTGTCGTCGAATTACAGTATGCAGACGATGCTTGCGTCTGCGCTCACTCGGAGGCCAAACTCCAAACCATCGTAAACACCTTCACCGAAGCATACGAGAGCATGGGCCTTACACTAAACATTGTAAGACAAAGGTCCTCTACCAACCTGCCCCTGCGACACAGTGCTGCCCGCCCCCCCCCCCCCCCCCCCCCGGATTATCAAAATCCACAACAAGGCCTTGGACATCGTGGACCACTTTCCATACCTCGGGAGCCTACTGTCAACAAGAGCAGACGTCGACGACGAAGTCCAACGCCGCCTTCAGTATGCCAGTGCAGGCTTCGGTTGCCTGAGGAAGAGAGTGTTTGAAGACCAGGACCTCAAACCCGGCATTAAGCTCCTGTCTACAGAGCAGCAGTGATACCCACCCTGCTGTATGCCTCAGACATGGACCATGTACAGCAGGCACCTCAAAGCACTGGAGAGGTACCACCAACGCTGCCTCCGCAAGATCCTGCAAATCCATTGGCAGGATAGGCGCACCAACGTCAGTGTTCTTGCTCAGGCCAACATCCCCAGCATTGAGCGTGGTCAGAGCTTCGATCAGCTCCGATGGACGGGTGACATTGTCCGCATGCCCGATACGAAACTCCCAAAACGAGCGCTCTACTCGGAGCTCCGGCACGGCAAGAGAGCCCCAGGTGGGCAGAGGAAACGCTTCAAGGACACCCTCAAAAAGCCTCCTTGAAAAAGTGTAACATCCCCACCGACACCTGGGAATCCCTGGCCCAAGACCGCACAAAGTGGAGGAGAAGCATCCGGGAAGGCATCGAACACCTTGAGCCTCTTCGCCGGGAGCAAGCGGAAGCCAAGCACAGGCAGCGCAAGGAGCGCACGTCAACCCAAGCACCCCACCCACCCACCCCTTCAACCACTGTCTGCCCCACCTGTGACAGAGACTGTAGGTCCCGCATTGGACTAATCAGTCACCTGCGAGCTCATTTTTAATGTGGAAGCAAGTCCTCCTCGGTTCCGAGGGACTGCCTAAGAGAGGGAGGGTCATCGAAGCTAAATTCATAGCCATTATCCAACACACCCACACTTTCCAGCGACTCAGCAACATAGGAACAGGAGTAGGCCATTTAGCCCCTTGAGCCTGTTCCACCATTCAGTGAGATCATGGCTGATCAGTGACCTAAGTCCATATACCCGCCTTTGCCCCATATTCCTTAATACCTTAGGTTAACAAAAATCTTATCAATCTCTGATTTAAAATTAACAATTAACCTGACAAATACTGAGATGAGGAGGAATTTCTTCACCCAGAGAGTGGTGAACCTGTGGAATTCTCTACCACAGAAGGCAGTTGAGGCCAATTCATTAAATATATTCAAGAAGGAGTTGGATATATTTCTTAAGGCTAAAGGGATCAAGGGATATGGGGAGAAAGCAGGGACAGGGTACTGAATTTGGATGATCAGCCATGATCTCATTAAAAGGCGGAGCAGGCTCGAGGGGCCGAATGACCTACTCCTGCTCCTATCTTCTATGTTTCTATCAATTGCCGTTTGCGGAAGAGTGTTCCAAACTTCTACCAACCTTTGTGTGTAGAAATGTTTCCTAAATTCACTCCCGAAAGATCTGGCTCTAATTTTTATGCTGTCTTCCGTAGTCCTAGAATCCCCAACGGTCACTGCATAGTAATTGGAAGCAGGAACCTTAGCTGATTTATTTTTTTCAAGCTTCCTATTCTACAGATACCACCTCCTTCAGAGATCAACAAACTAAGCATTAGACGGTGGGGGTGGCGGAAGGTGGTCAGACATCTGATCTGTATAGATCAGTCCTCCAATGCACAGTCTACCCACTGAGCAATTGGAGCGCACTGCGGGTATTTGAAAGGGACCATTCTAGCACATATATGAGCACGAGTGTCACATGACACACACACACACACACACACACACACACACACACACACACACACACACACACTCAGGAAGCCTTTCATTGTGTAGCTGAACTATTGGACTAGGGTGTAACAAACCGAAGTGGACAATCATGTGTCCTGCTAATCAGCCAGTGTCAATCCTGGTTTTCGAAAACTAATATTATAACAAGCTGGATTATATGGTGAGGGGTTGTTTACTTCAGCTGTAGTGATACATCAATAGCCATTCTGGCAAAATCAGTTTAAATATCTCCAACTCTTACAGAACATCCTGGATAATTATAGCTCTGACCAAGACTTTTGGGCAAATGGTGGGAGCCCAAAAGTCTTGGTCAGAGCTATAATTATCCAGGATGTTCTGTAAAAGTTGGAGATATTTAAACTGATTTTGCCAGAATGGCTATTGATGTGTCACTACAGCTGAAGTAAACAACCCCATACCATATAATCCAGCTTGTTATAATATTAGTTCCCCTCATTATCTCTTTAAATAGAGTGTAATATAATGAAATGAGAAAAAAACATGAATTGATATAGTGCTTTATCACATCTACAGGTAGTCCCAAAGCACTTCACAACTTTCAACAACCAAGCAAAGAAGTTATGGTAACTCTTTACAAATCACTAGTTAGGTCTCAGTTGGAGTATTGTGTCCCATTCTGGACACCACAGTTTCTGAAGGATGTCAAAGCCTTGGAAAGGCTGCAGAGACAATTAACTAGAATTCAGTTATGTGGAGAGACTAGGGAAGCTGGGATTGTTCTCCTTAGAGCAGAGAAGGTAAAGGGAAGATTTAATACAGGTGTTCAAAATCATGGGTTTTGATAGAGTAAGTAGGGAGAAACTGAATCCACTGGCAGAAGGGTAGGTAACCAGAGGACACAGATTTAAGGTAATTGGTAAAAGAACCAGAGGAGATGAGAAATTATTTTAATGCAGTGAGTTGTGATGATCTGGAATGCTCTGCCTGAAAGGGTGGTGGAAGCAGATTCAGTAGTAACTTTCAAAAGGAAATTCGATATATACAGGAAACTTTCGATTTACCGGCACCTAAATAACCAGAAATCTCAGTTAACTGGCAAAATTCAGGAGTAGGTTCAGGTAAGTTTTACTTCATATTCTACTTGCCTTCCTCCATCTGTTGCTGTGCAAGGGTGTGGCTGCAGCTGTTGCTAAGCTACAGAGACGCTTGCAACTTCTGGCCATTGTTCTGCACTTGTTGCTAAGCAACAGGGTTTGTTGCTTTATATGGAGCTGTCAGCTCTCCGTATCTTTTACTATAGCTTTCGGTTATCCGGAATTTTTGATGAACCGGCACCACGTCGGTCCCGTTGGTGCCGGATTAAAAAAAAGTTTCCTGTACTTGAAAAGAAAAAATGATGGGGCTATGTGGAAAGAGCAGGGTAGTGGGACTAATTGGATAGCTCTTTCAAAGAGCCGGCACAGACATGATGGGCTGAATGGACTCCTGTTCTTTATGATTCTATGACTCATCAATTCTCAGGGTTTAGAATCATAGGAAACTGTCTGACGGGTAAGAAACAAGGTGCACTCATTGGATGAGTTATTTTGGGTTAGGGAGAGTGAGTACTGAGTCGGGTATCTGTGTTGGGACCGCTTATTGTTTCTAATTTACATCAATGACCTGGATTCAAAAATTGAATGCAAAGTGGCCAATTTTGTAAATAATACCAAATTAGGAGGAATAGTGAAATCCGAGCCGGCAGCTCAGAAATTATAAAATGAGTTGGACAAGATCTGTAAGTGAGCAGAACAATAGGCAATGAAATGTAATGCAGACAAGGGTAAAGTGCTACACATCGGAAGAAAAAAATACACGACATGCGTAGTACTCAATGAACGGTGAAATAGTGAAGCTGAAAGAAACCTAGGAGTCCAAGTAGACTCAACAAATGAAGAGCTGCAACCAACACTTAGCAGTAGGGGTCATTGGATGAATATCAGGAGCTATTGAGAGCCGTGAGACAGAGGAGCAGACTTACCAGCTGTAGGGAACAGTGAGGGGAGAGCACTATAGTGGCAGCACGAATCCCGACCAGAATGGAGGATTTGGTCATTCCCCCGTCAATCATAGCTGGAGACTGCACTGTTTGCTGCAAGTGACTGGGATTGACTTTATTTATGCACATAAATTGTACGCAACTATCCTCCAGTCACTGCAATTTAGTTGGAGAAATCGCCCTGCTTTTATTGGGAGACTGCTGTCGTTTTCGGTCACGAGTTCAGTTTGCTTTCGTTCATAGAGACTCTTTAAATAGACTCAATAGGCAGCTGCTTATAATGACACCAATATTCCCTCTGAACGTTCATAGACTTAACACTTGCTAGCAGGGGTCATTGGGTGAATATCAGGAGGTGTAGGGGGCAGTGAGAGGAGTATTGATACAGTGTGGGGGCAGTGAGAGGGAAGCCTCTGTCGGGAGTTGCATTCATGGCAAATTGCCTTGCAGTGTTCTTTCACGTAAAATATACTGCTTTACATTTTTTTTGTATGAAATTACTATTGAATCAGCTAATAATAAATAATTTAGGTCTCTCAGCTAACCTATCTATCTCCTCAATTTATTGCATTCTTGCTTACAGTTTACTGCGCTCCTAATTTGCGATTGTAAGCTGATATCCGAATAATTTCTTGAAGTGAAATTTTGTCATTATCTCATTGCTGCTTGTGGGATCTTGCTGTGTGCCACCTTTCCCTACGTTGCAGCGCATGACGACGCTTCTAAAGTACCTCGGACCGTCCTGAGGTTGTGAAAGCCGCTATATAAATGCAAGTTCTTTCTGTCTGCTGTGATGGGGTGATTGCGGGTCCCTTCCTTCTGGATGAGTGAGCTCGAGCCCAAAAGGGCCCTTCTCATCCGCAGCCACCCTGCGAACAGCCCGACGTCCCCTTGTCAGGGGCCGAGATCCTGAGGTGGTCACTGTCAAAGTCCTTTTACCACAGCAGGCGAGCCCTGCACTAATAGCACCGTCTGCTTGCCTCGACAGAGTGGATTCCATAATGCTGGTGGAAGAAGGCTTCACCATGGTCAGTGCAGACGCCAGCGACAAAATGCTGAAATATGCATTGAAGGAGAGATGGAACCGACGGAAAGAAGTGGCATTCGATAAATGGGGTAAGTATCCGGTAACGAGAAGAAACAGAAAAGGAGAATGCTCCGTAGCTTATAGGAACCAGAGTAGGCCATTCAGATTCTCGAGCCTGTTCCGCCATTCAATGAGATCGTGGCTAATCTGTATTTTAACTTCATCTACCCGCTTTGGTTCCGTAACCCTTAATACCCTTACCTAACAAAAGTCTATCAAGCTCAGTTTTGAAATTTTTAACTGACTCCCAGCCTCGACCGCTTTTTGGGGGAGAGCTCCAGATTTACACTACCCTTTGTGTGAAGAAGTGCTTCCTGATGTCGCTTCTGAAAGGCCGAGCTTTATGACAGCTTTCTAAAGAGAGAGGATCTGCCCGTTACTTTCGACTACTTTAAACCAGATATTTTAATGGCTGCGGATGCTGGGGGACATTAGGCCTTTCAAGACCGAGATCGATAGATTTTTTTTTTTTATTAGGTAAGGATATCAAGGAATATGGATCAAAGGCAGGTAAATGGAGTTGAGATACAGACCGGACATGATCTAATTGAATAGCGGAACAGGCTCGAGGGGCTGAATGTCCTACTCCTGGTCCGAACGTGTAAAAGGATGTTGTGGTAAGCAACACTTGCATGTGATCATACAAAAATAACAGACAGGAATAGATCCATTGGTTCATCTAGCCTGTCCCATATAGTGGTGACATCCTATGTATCACCATACAGATACTCCTTAGCCATATCATTTCCTGGGAGAGGTGAAAAAAAATCCAGATTAAAAAGCCAGTCCAATTAGGGAGAAACAGAATCTGGACAATTCCCCTCCGACCACTTTAGGGGATTGAAACTAGTCGAGGAGATCACTTAGACCCTGATTTATATTACAAGATACCTACCTCTTGTAGGACTGTAAAACATCTAGGTGATCACAGTCCCTTGACACATGCTGAAAAGTATAACTGTGGATGTCGGGTAAGGGTTGGATCAGCTTGCCCTGTGGTCAAATAGCCCGCTGAGGGCCTCCGTCTAGACTTTGCCAAAAAGAATGGCTGGGCTAAGGGATTGACCGGTTGCTGTTGCTGTGGAACTAACCCTGCAAGAGTCAGCACCTTGAGAGGCGAGGAGGACAGGTTGTCTGTCGTCTTCAATTTGCTGATGATACGAAGCTATGTGGGTGGAGAATATGTCAAGTTATAGGAAAGCGGGAATCTAATCGAGGGGTAATGGATATCTGGGAGTGAATACAGACTGGAATCTAATTGAAAAGTTCAGGGGAGAAATTAGGTACCTTTGTGTCTCCAGTTATCGCTGCTGGGGCGCTAACCACTTAGGCCTGGGCGTGGCGAGAATATCACCTCCCACTAAATTCGGCGGGAGGTTTGCGGCGGCGGTATGGTGTTGCGCCCTAATCTTCTTCAACCCAAGATCGAGACGTCATCGCCCCGGATCCGAACTTCGGTTCCGACCCCTGCAGCATTGCCGGGCGAAAACACCAGCTGCTGCAGGAGGCCTTCATCGGGAGCCCGGGCGCTACGGGGGGTGATACTTAAGGCGAGGTGGGGGGGGGGAAATCAAATGCTCGTTTTCTGTTTTTTTTCCTTTTTTTTTCCCCCAGCGCTCAATCAGCCCGGCGCTCTGCTGCAGTGCAGCGGGCTGATCGGGCCGAATCACGACTGCCGTCGGGGATCAGCTAACTGGTCCCTTTGCAGAGCCTGCAGGGATGGCCCTTCCCTTTTAAGGGAGGGAAGGAGCCTTCCAACGCGGCAGCGCTGCTCACCTAGCGCTTGATTTAGCGCTCCACTTCCTTCCTGGAGCGCAAAACTGAATTTTTTTAAAGTCGAGAAACATTAGCGCCTGGCATTAATTTTTTCAACTTTGAAAAGTTAGCGCCCCAAACGGGGCGATACTGAAATTTCTCCCCTGGCCAGATGTTTTATCAGCAGCTCCCAGTGCCTTGCACTTGTTCACACTGGAAACTCTTGTTTGTGTTTTTGGATTTTGCAAGAAAGTGTTTCACTTGGAATAGTCTGATTTTGCTCTCAGCTATTTATTTCATTTCTTCCCCAGTTGTGCCCCCCCCCCCCCCTTTAACATGCTGACTTTAGCCAGCTCCAACATCACTGACTGCCACCCAGTACTTCTCCTAAGTGGCCTCTCTTGGTTTGTAAGTAGCTTTCATAGGTTATTCCCCCATGGGAAGGAATTTCAGTCAAGCCCGATCAGCCTCCCTCGACGGCCATGCACTACATACACACTTATATCAGAAGTCACTGACCAGAATGAGAACTCTCTCTCCCCTCCGCACCCACCCAAAAACCAGGACCACCGAGCTAATTTCAGCATCTAACCTGTTGCCCCGACTGAGATTAGTGAACTCGGCACAGACTAGGGCTCGGCTAGTACCTGGGACCATTCTGGTCTATATAGAATAGTACAGCACAGAAGGAGTCCATTCGGCCCATCGAGTCTGCGCCGGCTCTTTCGAAGAGCAATCTAGTTAATCCCACTCCCCCGCTCTTTCCCCATATCCCTGCAATTTTTTCTCCTTCAAGTATTTATCTAGTTCCCTTTTGAAAGCTACTATTGAATCTGTTTCCACCACCCTATCAGGCAGTGCATTCCAAATCCTAAACACTCGCTGCGTAAAAAAAAGTTTTTCCTCATGTTGCCTCTTTTTTTTGCCAATCACCTTAAATGCGTGCCCTCCGGTTATCGACCCATCAACCATTGGAAACCGTTCCTCTATTTGCACATTTGTACGTGTACATGGCTTAGTGTTACTTCCCACTAACCATTAGAATCTTTGGAGAGGCTCATTGGGCCTTTTCTTTCACCAGTGAGTGCAGGTTGGTGGGTCCTTCTACTGTTCACTGGGTAGCTCTGTAATATCGAGTCTGTTCACTGGGTAGCTCTGTAATATCGAGTCTGTTCACTGGGTAGCTCTGTAATATCGAGTCTGTTCACTGGGTAGCTCTGTAATATCGAGTCTGTTCACTGGGTAGCTCTGTAATATCTAGTCTGTTCACTGGGTAGCTCTGTAATATCGAGTCTGTTCACTGGGTAGCTCTGTAATATCGAGTCTGTTCACTGGGTAGCTCTGTAATATCGTGTCCTGGCCAATATGTATCCCTCAATCAGCAGCATTAAAAAAAAATGTATTATCTCCTCATTGCTTTTTGTGGGACCTTGCTGTGTGCATATTAGCTGTTGCTTTTCTGACACTACAACAGTAACTGCAGTTCCAGAAGTACTTCATTGGCTGTGAAGTACTTTAGGACATTCTAAGAACATAAGAATTAGGAGCAGGAGTAGGCCATACAGTAAGATCATGACTGATCTTCGACCTTAACTCCACTTTGCTTCCCGATCCCCATATCCCTTAATTCCTGTAAAAGTCCAAAACTCTCTCTATCTCAGCCTCGAATACACTCAACAATTCAGCATCTACAGCCCTTTAGGGGCAGAGAATTCCAAAGATTCGCAGCCTGTAAGGGACCCACATTTACTTTCGCTAATCTTTTCCTTTTTACATCCATACCTATGGAAGCTTTTACAGTCTGTTTTTGTGTCTCTTACTAGTTTACACTCCTATTCTATTTTCCCTTTCTTTATCAATTTCTTGGTCCTCTAAGGCAAGTATATCCTTCCTTAGATAATGGGACCACAACAGTGCACAGTACTCGAGGTGCGGTCTCACCAAGGCCCTGTACAATTGTAGCAAGACTTCCTTACTCTTGTACTTCAACCCCCTTCCAATAAAGGCCAACATACCATTTGCCTTCCTAATTGCTTACTGTACCTGCATGCTAACTCTGTTTCTTGTACTAGGACACCTACATTTCTCTGAACACCAACATTTAACAGTTTCTCACCATGTAAAAAATATTCTGTTTCTCTATTCTTCCTACCAAAGTGAATAACCTCACATTTCCCCACATTATACTCCATCTGCCACCTTATTGCCCATTCACTTAACCTGCCTTCATCCCTTTGCAGGCTCTTTGTGTCCTCCTCACAGCTTACTTTCCCACCTAGCTTTGTTTCGTCAGCAAACAATACTGAGGTTGTGAAAGAATCACAGGGGGAGAAATTCATTATAGCCCTGTTTGGGGAGCTAACTCTTTAAAGTTGAAAAAATTAGCACCAGGCGCTAATGTGTCTCGACTTTTTTAAAAAAAAAATTGGTTTTGCGCTCCAGGAAGGAAGTGGAACGCTAAATCAAGCGCTCCACTTCCATCCTGCAACAGGCAGCAGGTGGGGCGGTAGGTGAGCAGCGCTGCGCACTGGGCCGTGCAGCCCTGCCGCGCTGGAAGGCTCCTTCCCTCCATTAAAGGGAAGGGCCATCACTGCAGGCTCTGCGAGAGGCAAACTTACCTGGTCCCCGACAGCAGCCGTGATCCAGCTCGATCAGCCTGATGCACTGCAGCAGAGTGCCGGGCTGATCGAGCGCTGGAGGAAAAAATGAGAAAATGGGGGGGAAAAAACACACACAATGAGCATTTGATTATTTTATTCCCTATCTCGCCTTTAAGTATCGCCTCTGAAGTGCCGGGCCTCGCGATGAACGCCTCCTGCAGCTGCCGGTGTTGTCGCCCGGCGATACTGCAGGGGCGAAACCGAAGTTCGGATCCGGGGGGCCACGAGAGTGATGCGCACGCCGATGACGTCACGATCTCTGGGCGAAGGATATTGGGGCGCAATGCCATACCACCGCCGCAAACCTCCCGCCGAATTTAGCGGGAGACGATATTCTCGCCGCGCCCGGCAGGTAAGTGGTTAGCGCCCCGTTATCGCCCCCTGGAGGCGCTAATGGGAGGTGCACAGGCACCCAATTTCTCCCCCATCGAGCACAGGAGACTATCCAGACCATTGTGTCTGTGCTGCCTCTTTTAATGAGCTATCCAATTAGTCCCATTCTCCCTGCTCTTTCCCCATAGCCCAGCACATTTGTCTTGTTCAAGTGTATATCCAATTCCCTTTTGAAAGATTTTATTAAATCTGCTTCCACCACCCTTTCAGGCAGTGCATTCCAGACCATAACACAATTCCCCTTTTCCCCTCTGGCTCTTTTGCCAATTATCTTAAATCGGTGTCCTCTGGTTACCGACTCTCCTGCCTGTGGAAACAGTTTCTCAAATCCATCATAATTTAGAACAATTAAATCTCCCTTTAACCATCTTTGCTCTAAGGAGAACAATCCCAGCTTCTCGAATCTTCATAGAATTTACAGCACAGAAACGGGCCATTCGGCCCATAAGGTCTATGCCAATGTTTATGCTCCACACGAGCCTCCTCCCATCCTTCTTCATCTAACCCTATCAACATAAACTTCTATTCCTTTCTCCTTCATGTGTTTATCGAGCTTCCCCTGAAATGCATCTATTCTATTCGCCTCAACTGCTCCTTGTAGAATCGAGTTCCACAATCTAACCACTCTCTGGGTAAAGAAGTTTCTCCTGAATGGCCTCAGATTTATTAGTGATGATCTTGTATTTATGGCCCCTAGTTCTGGTCTCGCCGGCAAGTGGAAACATCTTCTCTATCTACCCTATCAAACTGTTTCAGAATCTTGAAGACCTCTAACAGGTCACCCCTCCATCTTCTCTTTTCTAGAGAAAAGCACCACAAAGGTCACAATCTCTGGATTATTACCGGAGCCACGAGCAAATTGGCATAGGGTCAATAGGATCAGGGAGATGAATGCGTGGCTCAAAGATTGGTGTGGGAGAAGTGGGTTTCGATTCATGGGGCACTGGCACCAGTACTGGGGAAAGAGAGCTGTTCTGTTGGGACGGATTACAGCTGAACCATGCTGGGACCAGAGTTCTAGCGAATTGAATAACTAGGCAGGTAGATAGGGCGTTAAACTAAATAAGGCGGGGGGGGGGGGGGGCGCGGTCCTGGTGGAGAGAAATCTAGAACGCTAAAGAGAAAAGACAAGGAAGCAGTGCAGGAAAGTGATTGGGGTAAGGATAACCAGATTGTGTCAGGAAGGGTAGAGAGTACAAACAAAAGAGTGCACTAACAAATAGGGTCCGGGTAAGAAAAGATGGCAAGACAAATGGGGCCATAGTACAAAAAAATGTTAAAAGACAAATCGAAAGGCACTGTATCGGAATGCGCGAAGCATTCATAATTAGGTAGATGAATTAACAGTGAAAATGGATACGATATAATTGCGATTACGGAGACACGGCTGCATAGTGACCAAGGCTGAGAGCTGAATATCCAAGGATATTCGATATTTAGGAAGGACAGGCAAAAAGGAAAAGGAGGTGGGGTGGAGCTAAGAAGCACCAAGGGGCAGAAAACATTGGTGGGAGTTGTCTATAGGCCTCCAAACAATAGTGGTAATGTAGGGGACAACATCCAACTGGAAATTAGAGATGCATGTAACAAGGGTACTACAGTAATCATGGGTGACTTTAATCTATAGACTGGCCAAACCAAATTAGCAATAATACTGTGGAGGATGAATTCCTGGAGTGTGTATGAGATGGTTTTTTAGACCAGTACGTTGAGCCAACGAGGGAACAGGCTATCCTAGACTGGGTATTGTGCAATGAGAAGGAGTTAATTAATAATATTATTGTGCGGGTCCTTCAGGGAAAAGTGACATAACATAATAGAATTCTTCATTAAGATGGAAAGTGAAGTAGTCCAA
This sequence comes from Somniosus microcephalus, assembly GCF_052327205.1. Taxonomy (NCBI): domain Eukaryota; kingdom Metazoa; phylum Chordata; class Chondrichthyes; order Squaliformes; family Somniosidae; genus Somniosus; species Somniosus microcephalus. Next base: position 225,929,850 of record NC_140995.1, read on the forward strand.
TCCGAAACTAGGGTCCTAAATCTATACAAAGGAAACTACGAAGGTATGAGGAGGGAGTTGGCTATGATAGATTGGGGAGCTTCATTAAAAAGCATGATGGTGGATAGGTGGCTAACATTTAAGGAATGAATGCATGAATTGCAACTGTTGTGGAGTAATTTCAAATCACTCAACACAAGTCTGAGACCGAGAGTCCAATCAGCCTTTATTCGCACCGGTGGGAAGACAGCCTGCTCCTGCCTTAGTCAAGCTTCTTCTAATTGTTGCAGCAGTTGGTAGATATTTATGCAGACAGTTTGATGTGCTATACATTGTTCCCGCCTACCTTCTAGAATGTTCTGCGTTATAACATCATTTCGTTCTTATTAGCATTTGTTTACAGGCCCTTTGTCCTAATCCCAAGAATCGTTGACTTCGTGTCTGCTTCCTGATCTACTTAATGTCCTTGGGATATTGTTAGGCCATCTGGTTTCTAGGCCGGCTACACATCTTGAGCATCCCCTTTTGTCTTGCAACATTTGCATGTCTATGTTTTTGATTATATCTCTTGTAGCCTACGTCACGTGATTATGTGAGGTAATGCTATGCACTGCCTCTCCTGTTCATTTTTGTACAGAGCCAAATCTCCAACATGCACCCCCACTCTACGCTAACTTTTATGCATCTTTTTCCCCCTTTTGGCCCTTGGCCACACTGGCCCAAGGTGGCCATATGGCTACTTTACAACTGATATCGATTCCCATGTTCCCCGCTTTCTGCCTTCTTCATGGCTCTTACTAGTCTCTCTACCTTTTGCTTTCTACATCTGCGACAGCAGTTTAATAACAGGTATATCATGACTATCACTTGTAGGCATGTGAGATATTCTTATCCAAGGGTGTACCTGCACAATTAGGCCCCGATTCCAGATTGTTTCATACCATGGAGCGTTGCCCTAGTTTTTGATCTCCCTCTCAGTTTTCTTGATTTCCCACTGTAACTTGTGATACTGCTTAACCATATTGTCTGGTTTGTGGTTAATCTCAGTTAAGTGCTCTGGGAGTTCTGGGATTTTATGTCCTTCAGGTATTATGTAATTTCACAATTCCCCTTTAATGTTTTCTGTGGCATTGAGGGATACTTGTGGTCTCTTATATATATATATTGCCACTAACTGCTGGGGCCCAATAGTCACAGGGGTTCGGGGGTAGAAGCAAAAGCTTGCATTGTCGATTAGGCACATGAGAGGCCCATAACTACTGTTTCTTTTGTGGCCACACAGTATTCCCCTCTGCCCCAGTATGCAACACGAGTTGGCTTGTATTGGGCCTGTGAGATTTCTACAGTACAATTTGTAGTCTTATTGAATCCACATCATGCCTGTTCTCCAGTCCCTACTGGGTGCGGGCACGTTACTGTGTTTTCATAGGATATACTCGGATCAGGCTTCGTAATTGACATACCTGAGCTACTGGCCAAGTCTTTCAATTTCTTGTTGCTTATCCAGCTGGGAACCTCCCCCTGATGTAACTGGTTCATGTTGGCACGGACTTGGTCTGTTATCCATGACCCATAAGCGTGACACGACATTTCCGCCCTAGTTTGCCCTTCATTATACACAATGGCATTTATTAGACGGTTAGTGGTTTTTGCTTTTGCTTCAAGGATATGGGTAATTCCCAATGGGGTTACCACCATCTGGGTCCCTAGCTGACTCTCTTGTTGAGCCTCAGTGTTTGTCTGCTTCAATACCTGTTTCAGTTTTTCACTCAGACTTTTGAGTTCCCTGTCTACTGCCTCGATGTCTAAGGCATTAACTAGTGATGTCCCTGTGTTAGATACTGCTCCCGCATCTCCTAGCACACTTCTTTTCCTTCTAACCCTCCTTCTCCGCGTTCCCGACGTCTGGGTAGCTTGGTCTATAACATTTTGTATCAGACTATTTTTTTATACAACCGCTGGGCTTGTGGGCTACACCACGCTGGAGGATATACTGTTGACACATTCAATACCACTGATACAAGCTCATGGCGCATGTTAATTGGGCAAATCAAATTGGGCAGGGCTGCCTTGAGGATGAGTTCATTGAGTGTATTAGGGATGGGTTTCTTGAGCAGTATGTAACGGAACCGACCAGGGGGCAGGCAACCTTAGATCTGGTCCTGTGTAACGAGACAGGATTAATTAAAAATGTCCTAGTAAAGGTTCCCCTTGGAATGAGTGACCATAACATGGTTGAATTCCATATTCAATTAGAGGGTGAGAAGGTTGGATCTCAAACAAGCATGCTAAGCTTGAATAAAGGAGACTATGAAGGTATGAGAGCAGAATTGAGTAGAGTGGATTGGGAAAATAGATTAAAGGGTAAGATGATACATGATCAGTGGTGTACATTTAAGGAGTTATTTTACAACTTCCAAAAAATATATATTCCACTGAGAAGAAAAGGGTGTAAAAGAAAAGACAGCCATCCGTGGCTAAGTAAAGAAATTAAGGATAGTATTCGACTAAAAACAAGGGCATATAAGGTAGCCAAATCTAGTGGGAGGATAGAGGATTGGGAAAACTTTAAAAGACAGCAAAAAATAACAAAAAGATTGATTAAGAAAGGGAAGATAGATTATGAAAGTAAATTAGCAAAAAATATAAAAACAGATAGTAAGAGTTTTTATAGTTATATAAAAAGAAAAAGGGTGGCTAAAGTAAATGTTGGTCCCTTAGAGGATGAGACCGGGAAATTAATGATGGGAAATATGGAGATGGCAAAAACACTGAATGAATATTTTACATCAGTCTTTACAGTAGAAGACACTAAGAATATCCCAACACTGGACAAACAGGGGGCTAAAGGGGGGGAGGAGCTAAACACAATCAAAATCACTAAGGAAGTGGTACTCGGTAAAATAATGGGACTCAAGGCGGATAAATCACCTGGACCTGATGGCTTACATCCTAGGGTCTTGAGGGAAGTGGCGGTAGGGATTGTGGATGCATTGGTAATAATTTTCCAAAACTCCCTGGACTCTGCAATGGTCCCAGCAGACTGGAAAACTGCTAATGTAACACCCTTATTTAAAAAGGGAAGTAGACAGAAGGCTGGAAACTAAAGACCGGTTAGCCTAACATCTGTAGTAGGTAAAATTTTGGAGTCCATTATTAAGGAGACAGTAACAGGACATTTGGGTAATCATCATTTAATAGGACAAAGTCAGCATGGTTTTATGAAGGGGAAGTCATGTTTGACAAATTTGCTGGAGTTCTTTGAGGAAGTAACGTATAGGGTGGATAAAGGGGAACCAGTGGACGTAGTATATTTAGACTTCCAAAAGGCATTTGACAAGGTGCCACACAAAAGATTATTGCTTAAGATAAAAAATCACGGGATTGGGGGTAATATTCTGGCATGGATAGAGGATTGGCTATCTAACAGAAGGCAGAGAGTTGGGATAAATGGTTCATTCTCAGACTGGCAATCAGTAACTAGTGGTGTTCCGCAGGGGTCAGTGCTGGGTCCCCAACTCTTTACAATCTATATTAACGATTTGGAGGAGGGGACCGAGTGTAACATATCAAAGTTTGCAGATGATACTAAGATGGGGGGGAAAGTAGTGAGTGAGGAGGACATAAAAAACCTTCAAGGGGACATCGACAGGCTAAGTAAGTGGGCAGAGATTTGGCAGATGGAATACAATACTGGAAAGTGTGAGGTTATGCACTTTGGCAGGAAAAATCGTAGAGCAAGTTATTATCTTAATGGCAAGAAACTGGAAAGTACTGAAGTACAAAGGGATCTGGGGGTCCTGGTGCACGAAACTCAAAAGGTTAGTATGCAGGTGCAGCAAGTGATTAAGAAGGCCAATGGAATGTTGGCTTTCATTGCTAGGGGGATAGAATATAAAAATAGGGAGGTATTGCTTCAGTTGTACAAGGTATTGGTGAGACCGCACCTGGAATACTGCGTACAGTTTTGGTGTCCATACTTAAGAAAGGACATACTTGCTCTCTAGTCAGTACAAAGAAGGTTCACTCGGTTAATCCCGGGGATGAGGGGATGGACATATGAGGAGAGGTTGAGTAGATTGGGACTCTACTCATTGGAGCTCAAAAGAATGAGAGGCGATCTTATTGAAACATATAAGATTGTGAAAGGGTTGGATCGGGTGGATGCGGGGAAGATGTTCCCGATGATGGGTGAAACTAGAACTAGGGGGCATAGTCTTAGAATAAGGGGCTGCTCTTTCAAAACTGAGATGAGGTGGAACTACTTCACTCAGAGGGTGGTAGGTCCATGGAATATGCTGCCCCAAAAAGCTGTAGAAGCTACATCATTACATAAATTTAAAACAGAAATAGACAGTTTCCTAGAAGTAAAGGGAATTAAGGGTTACGGGGAGCGGGCAGGAATTTGGACATGAGTCTAGGTTCGGATCGGTCATGGCCCTGTGGGTAGCGGAGCGGGCCCAGGGGGCGTGTAGCCTGATCCTGCTCCTATTTCGTGTGTCTAATTCTGTTAGATTCAGGAGATGGTTCTGTGATAGTGGATTGGCGGTTAGGATCAGATCAGCCATGATCTTATTGAATGGCGGAGCAGGCTCGAGGGGCCGATTGGCCTACTCCTGCTCCTATTTCTTATGTTCTTATGTTATCATATATTCTGCCATTGTCCACTAATACCAGTCGCCCTTTTGGTGCTGGGGATAGTTGTTGTGTTTGGCTTGCAGGCCTTCCACCAGGGATTTTCTCCTACTCCACCCCTGCAGGGTGTCTGCTTGTTTTCCGGGTAGGGTCAGCACTAGTTCCACCAGGGATTCTCTCCTACTCCACCCCTGCAGGGTGTCTGCTCGTTTTCTGGGTAGGGTCAGCACTCGTGTGGTATCCCCCCTCTTCCAGCAGGTCAACCACTGGCATTCGGTCTTGTTCCAGCCTTCGAGGCAGACCGGTTTCCCCTCTGTGCAGGGAATGCTCTATTGGTGTTTGGTGTACGAGTGTCCCGATGTTACACCAGCGCATGCCCGTGCCTCCCTCTGTGTTGCCGGTTAAAGTTAAAGCCATGCCAAATATCAGTAGTAACTCCATCGTGGTGTTTTACCTGTGGGAACATAATGTGGTCTTGGTCATCACCAAGAGTTAGTGGCCATCTATTAAAGCAGTTTCTTATGCACTATATTTTTTAAGCTGGGACCAGTGTTTCCCCTGTCCTTTACCATTCATATCCACACATGCACACGTATCACTGGTCATTATCACTTCATAGGGTCCTGTCCACCGCGGGGCGAACCCTTCCTTAAACATTTTTAGAAAGGCTATCTTGTCATTGGTAAGGCCTGCCACTATTCCTGAATGTGCTTGGACGATCTGGAATTTCCTTTCCCCATATTCACTAGCCAATGCTCCTTTGTTCTGTTACCCCCATTTATCTTCTGGCATTTTTGCTCGTACTAATCCTTCGACCATCCTTATTATTTTTCCTTTTTCTGGGCTGTTATGAATTCATCAGTTCTCGTACTTTATTTGCAATACGATCGGGTTATTATTATCACTGCCTTCTCTTTGTTTTTCTTTTTGCCTTCCCATCATTCTCTTTGTTTGGCAGGGACAGGGTTGGGATCCCAATTACTTGCTAGCATTCTGGCTTATTCTTTTTGGCCACATATTCAGTCAGGGACCCTTCTGGTCCCCAATCCATCTCCCTATCCCCCATGGTTATTTGTTGTCAGAGGTATCATTTTTTTTTCCCCAAGGCTCTTTCCGAGTGAGACAGATATTTGCAACTTATACCGACTTTTGCAACGTTGCTCTGTGTTGTCAGAGTTATCTTCCCTTTTTTTTTTACCTAGACTCTTCCTGAGTGAGACAGATACTTGCAACATATACCGCCTTTCGCAACATTACTCTGTGTAGTCAGAGGTATCTTCCCTTTTTTTTTACCTAGACTCTTCCTGAGTGAGACATAGAAATAGGGCGGGGGGACTGTGATATGCTCGAACATATTAACATCGAGAGGGAGGAGGTATTGGCGGTTTTAGCTGGCCTAAAAATGGATAAATCCCCAGGCCCGGATGAAATGTATCCCAGGCTGCTGTGTGAGGCAAAGGAAGAGATTGCGGGGGCTCTAACACATATATTCAGGACCTCTCTGGCCACAGGGGATGTGCCAGAGGACTGGAGAACCGCTAATGTAGTACCATTATTCATGAAGGGTAGTAGGGAAAAACCGGGGAACTACAGGCCAGTGAGCCTAACATCAGTGGTAGGAAAATTATTGGAAAAAATTCTGAGGGACAAAATTTGTCTCCACTTGGAGAGGCAAGGATTAATCAGGGATAGTCAACATGGCTTTGTCAAGGGAAGATCATGTCTGACTAATTTGATTGAATTTTTTGAGGGGGTGACTAGGTGTGTGGATGAGGGTAACGCAGTGGATGTGGTATACATGGATTTCAGTAAGGCCTTCGATAAAGTCCCGCACAGGAGACTGGTCAAGAAGGTAAGAGCCCATGGAATCCAGGGTGCCTTGGCACATTGGATACAAAACTGGCTTAGTGGCAGAAGGCAGAGGGTGATGGTCGAAGGTTGTTTTTGTGACTGGAAGCCTGTGGCCAGTGGGGTACCACAGGGATCGGTGCTGGGTCCCTTGCTGTTTGTGGTCTACATTAATGACTTGGATATGAATGTAAAAGGTATGATCAGTAAGTTCGCGGATGATACAAAAATTGGTAGGGTGGTAAATAGCGAGGAGGGTAGCCTCAGTCTGCAGGACGATATAGATGGGTTGGTCAGATGGGCGGAACAGTGGCAAATGGAATTTAACCCGGAAAAGTGCGAGGTGATGCACTTTGGGGGGACTAACAAGGCAAGGGAATACACAATGAATGGAAAGACCCTAGGCAAGACGGAGGGTCAGAGGGATCTAGGTGTGCAAGTACACAGATCCCTGAAGGCGGCGGAACAGGTGGATAAGGTGGTAAAAAAGGCATATGGGAGACTTGCCTTCATTAGCCGAGGCATTGAATATAAGAGCAAGGAGGTTATGATGGAGCTGTATAAAACACTGGTTAGGCCACAGCTGGAATACTGTGTGCAGTTTTGGTCGCCACACTACAGGAAGGATGTGATCGCGTTAGAGAGGGTGCAGAGGAGGTTCACCAGGATGTTACCAGGGCTGGAGCGCTTCAGCTATGAAGAGAGACTGGGCAGATTGGGTTTGTTTTCCTTGGAGCAGAGGAGGCTGAGGGGGGACATGATTGAGGTGTATAAAATTATGAGGGGCATAGATAGGATGGATGCTGAGGAGCTTTTTCCCTTAGTAGAGGGGTCAATAACTAGGGGGCATAGATTCAAGGTAAAGGGCAGGAGGTTTAGAGGGGATTTGAGAAAGAACTTTTTCACCCAGAGGGTGGTTGGAGTCTGGAACTCACTGCCTGAAAGGGTTGTGGAGGCAGAAACCCTCACAACATTTAAGAAGCATTTGGATGAGCACTTGAAATGCCATAGCGTACAAGGCTACGGACCAAGTGCTGGAATATGGGATTAGATTAGACAGGGCTTGATGGCCGGCGTGGACACGATGGGCCGAAGGGCCTGTATCCGTGCTGTATTACTCTATGACTCTCTATGACTTGCAACATATACCGCCTTTCGCAACATTACTGTGTGTACTGATTCAATCTAGATAACATTCCCCCATGGCTATTTGTTGTCGGAGGTATCTCTCTTTTTCCAAGACTCTCCCGAGTGAGACGGACACTTGCAACTTATACCGACCTCGCACCGTTACGCTACCGATTCAATCTAGATAACAGTATTAGTAAGAGTCGAGTCGTTTCACCTGGGGTTGTTATCCGTAGGTTGCGTGGAATCTCGTTCAGACCTGCAGATTCGGATCTCAGGCAGCCGACACGTAGCAGACTTCTACTTTGTCCTAACTATGCGTGGTTATTTTAAACATACTCACGCGGTTGACACGCTTCCGTCTGCTGTCCGCTGCGAGATCCTGCTGACTACGCCAGTTGTTGTGGAGGAATTTCAAATCACTCGACACGAGTCTGAGATCGAGAGTCCAAACCGCCTTTATTCGCACCGGTGGGAAGACAGCCTGCTCCCGCCTTAGTCAAGCTTCTTCTAATTGTTGCAGCAGTTGGTAGATATTTATGCAGACAGTTTGATGTGCTATACATTGTTCCCATCTACCTTCTAGAATGTTCTGCGTTATAACATCATTTTGTTCTTATTAGCATTTGTTTACTGGCCCTTTGTCCTAATCCCAAGAATCGTTGACTTCGTGTCTGCTTCCTGATCTACTTAATGTCCTTGGGATATTGTTAGGCCGTCTGGTTTCTAGGCCGGCTACACATCTTGAGCATCCCCTTTGTTTGCAACATTTGCAAGTCTATGTTTTTGATTATATCTCTTGTAGCCTATGTCACGTGATTGTGAGGTAATGCTATGCACTGCCTCTCCTGACCATTTTTGTAAAGAGCCAAATCTCCAACATGCACCCCCACTCTACGCTAACTTTTATGCATCTTTTTCCCCCTTTTGGCCCTTGGCCACACTGGCCCAAGGTGGCCATATGGCTACTTTACAACTGATATCGATTCCCATGTTCCCCGCTTTCTACCTTCTTCATGGCTCTTACTAGTCTCTCTACCTTTTGCTTTCTACATCTGCGACAGCAGTTTAATAACAGGTATATCATGACTATCACTTGTAGGCACGTGAGATATTCTTATCCAAGGGTGTACCTGCACAATTAGGCCCCGATTCCAGATTGTTTCATACCATGGAGCGTTGCCCTAGTTTTTGATCTCCCTCTCAGTTTTCTTGATTTCCCACTGTAACTTGTGATACTGCTTAACCATATTGTCTGGTTTGTGGTTAATCTCAGTTAAGTGCTCTGGGAGTTCTGGGATTTTATGTCCTTCAGGTATTATGTAATTTCACAATTCCCCTTTAATGTTTTCTGTGGCATTGAGGGATACTTGTGGTCTCTTATATATATTGCCACTAACTGCTGGGGCCCAATAGTCACAGGGGTTCGGGGGTAGAAGCAAAAGCTTGCATTGTCGATTAGGCACATGAGAGGCCCATAACTGTACTGTTTCTTTTGTGGCCACACAGTATTCCCCTCTGCCCCAGTATGCAACACGAGTTGGCTTGTATTGGGCCTGTGAGATTTCTACAGTACAATTTGTAGTCTTATTGAATCCACATCATGCCTGTTCTCCAGTTCCTACTGGGTGCGGGCACGTTACTGTGTTTTCATAGGATATACTCGGATCAGGCTTCGTAATTGACATACCTGAGCTACTGGCTAAGCCTTTCAATTTCTTGTTGCTTATCCAGCTGGGAACCTCCCCCTGATGTAACTGGTTCATGTTGGCACGGACTTGGTCTGTTATCCATGACCCATAAGCGTGACACGACATTTCCGCCCTAGTTTGCCCTTCATTATACACAATGGCACTTATTAGACGGTTAGTGGTTTTTGCTTTTGCTTCAAGGATATGGGTAGTTCCCAATGGGGTTACCACCATCTGGGTCCCTAGCTGACTCTCTTGTTGAGCCTCAGTGTTTGTCTGCTTCAATACCTGTTTCAGTTTTTCACTCAGACTTTTGAGTTCCCTGTCTACTGCCTCAATGTCTAAGGCATTAACTAGTGATGTCCCTGTGTTAGATACTGCTCCCGCATCTCCTAGCACACTTCTTTTCCTTCTAACCCTCCTTCTCCGCGTTCCCGACGTCTGGGTAGCTTGGTCTATAACATTTTGTATCAGGCTATTTTTTTATACAACCGCTGGGCTTGTGGGCTACACCACGCTGGGGGATATACTGTTGACACGTTCAATACCACTGATACAAGCTCATGGCGCATGTTATCATATATTCTGCCATTGTCCACTAATACCAGTCGTCCTTTTGGTGCTGGGGATAGTTGTTGTGTTTGGCTTGCAGGCCTTCCACCAGGGATTCTCTCCTGCTCCACCCCTGCAGGGTGTCTGCTCGTTTTCCGGGTAGGGTCAGCACTAGTTCCACCAGGGATTCTCTCCTACTCCACCCCTGCAGGGTGTCTGCTTGTTTTCTGGTTTTCCGGGTAGGGTCAGCACTAGTTCCACCAGGAATTCTCTCCTGCTCCACCCCTGCAGGGTGTCTGCTCGTTTTCTGGGTAGGGTCAGCACTCGTGTGGTATCCCCCCTCTTCCAGCAGGTCAACCACTGGCATTCGGTCTTGTTCCAGCCTTCGAGGCAGACCGGTTTCCCCTCTGTGCAGGGAATGCTCTATTGGTGTTTGGTGTACGAGTGTCCCGATGTTACACCAGCGCATGCCCGTGCCTCCCTCTGTGTTGCCGGTTAAAGTTAAAGCCATGCCAAATATCAGTAGTAACTCCATCGTGGTGTTTTACCTGTGGGAACATAATGTGGTCTTGGTCATCACCAAGAGTTAGTGGCCATCTATTAAAGCAGTTTCTTATGCACTATATTTTTTAAGCTGGGACCAGTGTTTCCCCTGTCCTTTACCATTCATATCCACACATGCACACGTATCACTGGTCATTATCACTTCATAGGGTCCTGTCCACCGCGGGGCGAACCCTTCCTTAAACATTTTTAGAAAGGCTATCTTGTCATTGGTAAGGCCTGCCACTATTCCTGAATGTGCTTGGACGATCTGGAATTTCCTTTCCCCATATTCACTAGCCAATGCTCCTTTGTTCTGTTACCCCCATTTATCTCCTGGCATTTTTGCTCGTACTAATCCTTCGACATCCTTTATTATTTTTCCTTTTTCTGGGCTGTTATGAATTCATCAGTTCTCGTACTTTATTTGCAATACGATCGGGTTATTATTATCACTGCCTTCTCTTTGTTTTTCTTTTTGCCTTCCCATCATTCTCTTTGTTTGGCAGGGACAGGGTTGGGATCCCAATTACTTGCTAGTATTCTGGCTTATTCTTTTTGGCCACATATTCAGTCAGGGACCCTTCTGGTCCCCAATCCATCTCCCTATCCCCCATGGTTATTTGTTGTCAGAGGTATCATCCTTTTTTTTTTTTCCCCAAGACTATTTCCGAGTGCGACAGATATTTGCAACTTATACCGACTTTTTCAACGTTGCTCTGTGTTGTCAGAGGTATCTTCCCTTTTTTTTTACCTAGACTCTTCCTGAGTGAGACAGATACTTGCAACATATACCGCCTTTCGCAACATTACTCTGTGTACTGATTCAATCTAGATAACATTCCCCCATGGCTATTTGTTGTCGGAGGTATCTCTCTCTTTTTCCAAGACTCTCCCGAGTGAGACGGACACTTGCAACTTATACCGACCTCGCACCGTTACGCTACCGATTCAATCTAGATAACAGTATTAGTAGGAGTCGAGTCGTTTCACCTGGGGTTGTTATCCGTAGGTTGCGTGGAATCTCGTTCAGACCTGCAGATTCGGATCTCAGGCAGCCGACACGTAGCAGACTTCTACTTTGTCCTAACTATGCGTGGTTATTTTAAACATACTCACGCGGTTGACATGCTTCTGTCTGCTGTCCACGCCAGTTGTTGTGGAGGAATTTCAAATCACTCGACACAAGTCTGAGATCGAGAGTCCAAACCGCCTTTATTCGCACCAGTGGGAAGACAGCCTGCTCCCGCCTTAGTCAAGCTTCTTCTAATTGTTGCAGCAGTTGGTAGATATTTATGCAGACAGGTTTGATGTGCTATACATTGTTCCCATCTACCTTCTAGAATGTTCTGCGTTATAACATCATTTTGTTCTTATTAGCATTTGTTTACTGGCCCTTTGTCCTAATCCCAAGAATCGTTGACTTCGTGTCTGCTTCCTGATCTACTTAATGTCCTTGGGATATTGTTAGGCCGTCTGGTTTCTAGGCGGCTACACATCTTGAGCATCCCCCTTGTCTTGCAACATTTGCATGTCTATGTTTTTGATTATATCTCTTGTAGCCTACGTCACATGATTGTGAGGTAATGCTATGCACTGCCTCTCCTGTCCATTTTTGTAAAGAGCCAAATCCCCAACATGCAGCCCCACTCTATGCTAACTTTTATGCATCTTCTTTCACAACAGTTATACATTCTTTTCTGGTGCAAAAACGCAAAAGGAAAAGCGGCCCAACCATGGCTAACAAAAGAAATTAGGGATAGTATTAGATCCAAAGAAGAGTCATATAAAGTTGCCAGAAAAAGTAGCAAGCCTGAGGATTGGGAGCAGTTTAGAATTCAGCAAAATAGGACCAAGCGATTGATTCAGAGGGGAAAAATAGAGTATGAGAGGAAAACTTGCAAGGAACATAAAAGCGGACTGTGAAAGCTTCTGCAAGTATGTAAAAAGAAAAAGATTAGTGAGGACAAATGTAGGTCCCTTAGTCAGAAACGGGAGAATTTATAATGGGGAACAAGGAAATGGCTGAGCAATTAAGCAAATACTTTGGTTCTGTCTTCACAGTAGAGGACACAAATAACTTCCCAGAAATGCTAAGGAACCAAGGGTCTAGTGAGAAGGAGGAATTAAAGGACATTAGTATTAGTAAAAAAAAATAATGCTGGAGAAATTAATGGGACTGAAAGCTGAGAAATCCCCAGGGCCTGATAATCTGTATCCGAGTACTAAAAAAGGTAGCCATGGAAATAATGGATGCATTGGTTGTCATCTTCCAAAATTCTACAGATTATGGAACAGTTCCTGCAGATTGGAGGGTGGCAAATGTAACCCCACTATTTAAAAAAAAAAAAAGGGGGGAGCGAGTAAACGGGGAACTACAGACTGGTCAGCCTAACATCAGTACAGGTAGTAGGGAAAATGCTAGAGTCTATTATAAAGGATGTGATAACAGGACATTTAGAAAATATCAACGGGATTAGACAAAGTCAACGTGGATTTATGAACGGGAAATCGTGTTTAACAAACCTACTGGAGTTTTTTGAGGATGTAACTGGTAGAATAGATGAGGGAGAACCAGTGGATGTTGTGTATTTGGATTTTCAGAAGGCCTTTGATAAAGTCCCATATAAGAGGTTAGTGTGCAAAATTAAAGCACATGGGATTGGGGTCGTCGTCGTACGTGTCTTCACTCTGTTCCCTTTGGGGAACTGTATGAAATGGTGGAAGGATTTCTGGCCGCGATTAACGCTCCTTCCGTGACCATAACCATCTTCGTACCAGCCATTAGGGTGGTTAGTCCTATGGCGGGAGGGTTTTACGGGCTCCCACAACCCATACGAGGGGATTGGGGTAATATACTGGCATGGATTGAAAATTGGTTAACAGACAGGAAACAGAGAGTAGGAATGAATGGGTCCTTTTCGGGGTGACTAGTGCGGTACCACAGAGATCAGTGCTTGGGCCCCAGCTATTCACAATATATATCAATGATTTGGATGAGGGAACCAAATGTAATATTTCCAAGTTTGCTGACAACACGAAACTAGGTGGGGTTGTGAGGAGGATGCAAAAAGGCTTCAAGGTGATTTAGACAAGTTGAGTGAGTGGGCAAACACAGTAGGAAAAACAGAAAGGCCGAGTATTATTTAAATGGTGATAGATTAGGAAATGTTGATGTAAAGGGACCTGGGTGTCCTTGTACACCAGTCACTGAAAGCAAACATGCAGGTGCAGCAAGCAGTTAGGAAGGCAAATGGTATGCTGGTCTTCATTGCAAGAGAATTTGAGTACAGGAACAAGGATGTCTTACTACAGTTATACAGGGCCTTGATGAGACCACACCTGGAGTACTGTGTGCAGTTTTGGTCTCCTTACCTAAGAAAGGATATACTTGCCATAGAGGGAGTGCAGCAAAGGTTCACCAGACTGATTCCTGGGATGGCAGGACTGTCTTATGAGGAGAGATTGGGTCGACTAGGCCTGTATTCACAAGAGTTTAGAAGAATGAGAGGGGATCTCATTGAAACGTATAAAATTCTGACAGGGCTAGACAGACTGGATGCAGGGAGGATGTTTCCCCTGGCTGGGGGGGGTCTAGAATGAGGGTTCACAGTCTCAGGATATGGGGTAGGACATTTAGGACTGAGATGAGGAGAAAGTTCTTCACTCCGAAGGTGGTGAACCTGTGGAATTCTCTACCACAGAAGGCTGTGGAGGCCAAGTCACTGAATATATTTAAGAAGGAGATAGATAGATTTCTAGATGCAAAAGGCGTCAAGGGGTATGGGGAGAGAGCGGGAATATGGTACAGGAAACTTTGGTTACTCTGGAGGTTGTATGTCCGGAAACCTCGATCTACCGGCAGAAATCAGGAGCCGTTTTGTTAGTTTTTTTTTCTTCTCGTGGCTTTGTTTTCAACAGTCGGGCTCTGGAAAGTCTCTCTGAAGCTGTTGCTAAGCTACAGAGACGCTTCCAATGTACGGGCCGACTGTTTACAAGCTGTTGCTAAGCAACAGTGTTTGTTGTCAGATACGGAGATGAAAACCTCCATATGCTGCAACATTAAATTTGTATGTCCGGCAGTTTTGATAGATCGGCAACAGCTCGGTCCCGTCGGTGCTGGATATAACAAAGTTTCCTGTATTGAGATAGAGGATCAGCCATGATCATATTGAATGGCGGAGCAGGCTCAAAGGGCCGAATGGCCTACTCCTGCTCCTATGTTTCTAAGTGTCCCAGTTCACTCTTTCCTGATACGTATAACCTCTCGGTTCTGGTATCATTCTAGTAAATCTTTTTGCTCCTTCTCCATATCCATTTTATAATATGAAGACTAGAACTGTGCACAGTACTCGAACCGTGGTTAGACCACACTTGTATACAAGTTTAACACAACTTCTCTGCTTTTCAGTTCTGTGCCTCCAATAATAAATTCCAGTGCTTTGTTTGCCTTTTTGATGGCCTTATGGACCTGCGTCGATACTTTGATTTGTGTATCTGTACCCCTCAGATCTCTCTGTTCCTCTACCCCATTTAGTCATTTACTTTCCAAGTAGTATGTGGCCTTCTTTATTCTCCCTACTAAAATGTAACAGCTCACACTTATCTATATTTCCAATTGCATGCCTATCCTGCAAGTTTTATTAATGTCTTCCTGTATTTTGTCGCAGTCCTCCTCCTGTATTAACTACACCCATCTAATTTTGAGTCTCTTCACATAACTGAAGCCTCTCATCCCTGGTACTGTTTTAGTAAATCTGCTCTGCACCCTCTCCAAGGCCTTGACATCCTGATAAATCCATGTCTTCCTTTCTTTCAGAGCATGATTGAGTTGGCGAGACTGGCTCCTTGCGTCATTTCTGCATCTGACCCTGGTGATTTATATTTCATAATTCTCCCTCCTTGATTCTTTAAGTATCCCCATAAACCACCTTGCTTTGCTTTGCAGTGATTGAAGAAGCTAACTGGTTGACATTGCCTAAGGACATCCAGAAGCCCGGTGATGGATTTGATGCTGTTATTTGTTTAGGAAATTCATTTGCACATTTGCCAGACTTAAAAGGTAAAGTTTTATCCGACCTCTTATTCTTTTGTGACAAAGAAACGGTAGGGAGATGGGTGGTGGGTGGGGGTTGCAGGTTAGCTTGTTGGGCCATGGGAAACGCTCCTGCTCCTCCTGGCACACTAGTCTGATGGATCTGGGATCTGGCCCTTGTCTCCTTTTACCTGCCGGGTTGCCCTGAGTCCTGGGAAACCCGGCTTACTTTTGTTAAAAATAGAAACACTGTTAAAATGAAGGCACGCAGCCTCCTTTTTAAAAGGTTTCAACGACAAACCTGCCTCTTGAGAGCGGATTGGTCACCTGCACCTTGTCCCGCCTTCATTCAAACTGGAAGTGGGCGGTTTGGGTTCCTGTTTTAGATTTTTTTTTTTTTTACATTTTAACTTACCACCTGACCCAAACTCGCCTTTTTCGGGGGGTTAAAATGATCCCCTTTGTAACTCATAAATGGCCAGTTGGAACTGTCTTGAGTTTTGTTCTGATTCAGGTGACCAGAGTGAACAGAAGCTGGCGCTGACAAATATTGCCAGCATGGTGAAACCAGGCGGGATTTTAATCATCGACCACCAGAACTATGATGCTATCCTGGAAACTGGCCATGCTCCGAAGGGCAAAAATATTTATTATAAGGTAATTCACTTCAACAGAACTGGAGCTGTCCAAAGGCGCCATTCATTTGTTTTGGCTGTGTTATGTCCAAAGATGCTATGCATTTGTTTTAAGTGTTTTCTGAGTTTCCAATAATATTTGGCATTCGTATCCAAATAATGTTGCACTTATATTTAATCTTGTATCTATGTCCCCCTGTTCTAGATCCTACTCAAACCCTGGAAACTGTCTGTTTCTATCTACCTGACCTATTCCTTCATAATTTTAAACACCTATCAAAGCCCCCCCCCTTAATCTCTTCGCGCTAGTAAAATCAGCCCCAATTTTCAAGTCTTTTTGTATTTTTATTTCCTCATACTAGGCAGCAACTTAGTGAATCTGAGCTGTACCCTCTCTATTGCCTCAACATCCCTCCTACACTGTGGAGCCCAAAATTGCACATAGTTCTCCAACTGTAGTCTTAGTAAGGTTTTATATAGGTTAACCATTACATCTTGACTTTGAAGAAACATTCCTTAATTCCTAATTCTCTCTCTCTCCCCTGTTTTTGATCCAATTTGCTACTCTTTCCCCTAAAACTATACACCCTAGTTTCCTCATATGGCTTCCTGTATGGTACCTTATCAAAAGTTTTCTGAATGTCTATGTACACCACATCCACTGCATTTCACCATCCGCCAGATCTGTCGTCTCCTCTAAGAAGTGCCATCAGGTTTGCGATGTAGTTTCCTTTCTGTAATCTGTGCTGGATTTGCACCCCTAAGTATTTTCTCTTCATCTAGACACTTAGTAATTTCAGCTTTAGTTAAAGATTCCAAATGATGCCCTACCACAGATGTTGGACTAACTGGCCTGTAATTACTTGAGACCACTCAGTCACCCTTTTTTGAAAATGTGCACACAATCCCTCTCAATAGAACCATGTAATATAATTGGCAAAAGAACCAGAGGTGAGATGAGGAGAAATTATTTTTACGCCGTTATTATGAGCTGAAGTGCATTGCCCGAATGGGTGGTGGAAGCAGATTCAACATTCATATAGCAACAGGAGATATATATGAAAAGGAAAAATTTGCAGGGCTATCGGAAAGTGCAGGTGGGTGGGACTAGTTGGGTAGTTCTGTCGTAGAGTTGGCACAGGCACGATGGGCCGAATGGCCTCCTTCTGTACTGTAGATTCTCATCAGGTCACAGCACCTTTTTCCTCCTTTAGTTTAACTCTTCGCTCCAACACTGGGAGGGCCGTGGATTTTCGAGGCCTTTGTGCTCATCAAGACGAGGGACCTTAACGCTGAGGATCAGAATGCATTGTCATTGGAAGTGCCCACTGTAGAAATCACGCACTTCCAGGCCAGATATAGAACAGACATCTGCAAACTAAAGCTCCTGCTCTACAACAACGGTGCCCTACTGCACCAGCTTGAGCCTTGTGGCCTCTAACAGAGAATAACAATTTAGGGGATGTTCACCTCATTGGTCTGGGCTTGGTTCAAACCCAGATGCCAGAGGGGAAAAGTCCCATTTGATTTGATTTTCCCATTTTGCATTGTGTTACGAGTTACCAATGAGAAGATATTCACACCAATATGATTGGCAGAGAATGGCTTGTATTAGTCCTGTTTTTATTGCATATTCAGACAAAGAACAGAATCACAAGCAGCAAAGTCAGTATAGAAGAATAAACGTTCTGCAAATTGTGTCTTCCAGAGTGACCTCACCAGGGATATTAACACTTCTGTGCTGTATGTAGACAACAAGCCTCACATGGTGACATTGGATTATACTGTTCATGTCCCAAACCAGGACGATGATGGACAACCTGATGTGAGGTAGGATTGTTCCTGGGAACAGGAGTAGATGGTAAAAGTCTTGGAGGCAAAATCAAAATTCAATTTTGAAAATAGGAGTGATATTAAATAAATTTAATGTAACACCATCAGCAGTTTTACAATAGTTCTTTGCTATTAACAATCTATACATCAGTCCTTGTGGAGACGAAGTCCCGTCTTCACACTGAGGTCACCTTCCATCATGTTGTGTGACACTACCAATGTGCTAAATGGGATAGATTCAGAACAGATCTAGCAGCTCAGGAATGGGCATCCATGGACATAACAGTGGTAATGCATTTGGGGAGGGCTAACAAGGCAAGGGAATACACATTAAATGGTAGGACACTGAGAAGTGTAGAGGAACAAAGGGACTCTGGAGTGCAGGTCCACAGCTCCCTGACGGTAGCAGGACAAGTAGCTAAGGTGGTTAAGAAGGCATACGGAATACCTGCCTTTATTAGCCGTGACATAGAATACAAGAGCAGGGGGCGGTTATGCTTCAACTATATAAAACACTAGTTAGGCCACAGCTAGAGTACTGCGTGTAATTCTGGTCACCACATTACAGGAAAGATGTGATTGCACTAGAGAGGGTACGGAGGAGATTTAGGAGGATGTTGCCGGGAGTAGAGAATTTTAGCAACAAGGAAAGATTGGATAGGTTGGGTTTGTTTTCTTTGGAACGGAGGAGGCTGAGGGGAGACCTTATTGAGGTGTATAAAATTGAGGGGCCTAGATAAAGTGGATAGGAAGGACCTATTTCCTTTAGCAGAGGGGTCAACAACCAGGGGACATAGATTAAAGTAATTGGTAGGAGGTTTAGAGGGGATTTGAGGGGAAATTTCTTCACCCAGAGGGTGGTGGGGGTCTGGAACTCATTGCCTGAAAAGGTGGTAGAGGCAGCAACCCTCACTACATTTAAAAAGTACTTGGATGTGCACTTGAAGTGCCGTAACCTACAGGGCTACGGACCAAGAGCTGGAAAGTGGGATTAGGCTGGATAGCTCTTTGTCGGCCGGCGCGGACACGATGGGCCGAAATGGCCTCCTTCCGTGCTGTAATTTTCTATGATTTTATGAGGCACTGTGGGCCATCGGCAGCAGCAGATTTGTATGCCACCACAATCTGTAACCTCATGGCCCGGAATATCCCTCACTGTACCATTAACAACAAGCCAGGTGACCAACCCTGGTTCAATGAGGAGCATGCTAGGAGCAGCACCAGGCATACCTAAAAAAAAATGAGTTGCAAACCTGGGGAAGCTGCAACACAGGACTATATGCATGCTAAACAATGGAAGCAGCATGCTATAGACAGAGCTAAGTGATCCCACAACCAACTGATCAGATCAAAGTTCTGCAGTCCTGCCACATCCAGTCATGAAAGATAGTGGTGGACAATTAAACAATTGATTGGAAGAGGTGGCTCCATGAACATCCCCATCCTCGATGCTGGCAGAGCCCAGCATGTGAGTGCAAAAGACAAGGCTGAAGCATTAGCAACCATCTTCAACCAGAAGTGTCGAGTGGATGATCCATCTCGGTCTCCTCCTGAGGTCTCCATCATCACAGAAGCCAGTCTTCAGCCAATTTAATTCACTCCACGTGATATCAAGAAATGGCGAAGTGTACTGGATACAGCAAAGGCTATGGGCCCCGTCAACATTCTGGCTGTGGAGCTGAAAACATGTGCTCCAGAACTAGTGGCGCCTCTAGCCAAGCTGTTCCAGTACTGCTACAACACTGGCATCTACCCGACAATGTGGAAAACTGCCCAGGTATGTCCTGTCCACAAATCTAATCCGGTCAATTACCGCCCCATCAGTCAACTGTCAGTCGTCAGCAAAGTGATGGAAGGTGTTGTCGACAGTGCTATCAAGCGGCACTTACTCACCAATAACCTGCTCACCGATGCTCAGTTGGGGTTCCGCCAGGATCACTCGGTTCCAGACCTCTGCTCCATGTTTGGACCAAGGCTGTAAAGAGCTGAATTCCAGAGGTGAGGTAAGAGTGACTGCCCTTGACATCAAGGCAGCATTTGACTGCGTGTGCTATCAGGGAGCCCTTGTAAAACTGAAGTCAATGGGAATCAGGGGAAAAACTCCACTGGCTGGAGTCATCTCTAGCACCAAGGGAGATGGTTGTTGGAGGCCAATCATCTCATCCAAAGGACATTGCTGCAGGAGTTCTTCAGGGTAGTGTCCTTGGCCCAACCATCTTCAGCTACTTCATCAATGACCTTCCCTCCATCATAAGGTCAGAAGTGGGGATGTTTGCTAATGATTGCACAGTGTTCAGTTCCATTCGCAACTCCTCAGATAATTAAGCAGTCCATGCCCGCATGCAGCAAGACCTGGATGACATTCATGCTTGGGCTAATAAGTGGCAAATAACATTTGCGCCATACAAGTGCCAGGCAATGACTATCTCCAACAAGAGAGCATATAACCACCACCACTTGACATTCAATAGCATTACCATCACCGAATCCCCCAACATCATCATCCTGGGGGTCAACATTGACCAGAAACTTAACTGGACCAGCCACATAAATACTGTGGCAACAAGAGCCGGTCAGAGGCTAGGTATTTTGCAGTGAGTGTCTCGTCTCTTGACTCCCCAAAGCCTTTCCACCATCTACAAGGCACAAGTCAGGAGTGTGATGGAATACTCTCCACTTGCCTGGATGAGTGCAGCTGCAACAACACTGAAGATTGACACTGTCCAGGACAAAGCAGCCCGCTTGATTTGCACCCCCTCCACCACTGGCGCACTGTGGCTGCAGTGTGTACCATCTACAAGATGCACTGCAGCAACTTGCCAAGGCTTCTTCAGCAGCACCTCCCAAACCAGCGACCTCTACCACCTAGAAGGACAAGGGCAGCAGGTGCATGGGACCACCACCACCTTCAAGTTCACCTCCAAGTTACACACCATCCTGACTTGGAAATATATTGCTGTTCCTTCATCGTTGCTCGGTCAAAATCCTGAACTCCCTCCTTAACAGCACTGTGGGAGTACCTTTACCACATGCACTGCAACGGTTCAAGAAAGCGGCTCACCACCACCTTCTCAATGGCAATTAGGGATGGGCAATAAATGCTGACCTTGCCAGCGATGCCCACATCACAGGAATGAATACATTTTTTAAAAGTTTAGCGCTGGCATATGTTCAGTATGTCCATAGGGCATGAATTATGCCAACTGGCTGGATCTAATTTCACAATTACTGAAACATAATGAATAAACTATAAACACTCTCAATCACACACATTTCTCCCAAAAAAAATCATTAAAGAAGGAACCAAGCACATAGCTTTAAAAAAAAAAGCTAAAGTGAGAAGAGCTTTGGACACAATGACCGTTTTCCATTTCCCATTATATTCAGTGCCACCCCTTGCCATTTTAGAAGGTCCACCTGTGCGTAGATGTCACTCACCCAATTCCCACTCTCTCCATTTCTCTCATTTGTACTTGCTACCATTGGTGCACTGGCTGCACCTGTCAATAGCCTGCGCCTTCCTCCATTCCTGGAGCTGGGATCTTTCAGTTGTGAATTTCCCTCCAAGCACGTTGCACTTCTTCACACATGGGCAACTTCAGTGTTGTTTGTTTAGGACTGATGTTTGTTGCCTGGGGTCCGAATGAGGTTGAGCGAATGGCCAGTGCGCTGATGACCATTTTCGAACTGTGCTTGTGATGGGATGGATTCCCCATCTTACATAGGAACAGGGGTAGCCCATTCAGCCCCTCGAGCCTGTTCCGCCATTCAATTAGATCGTGGCTGATCTGTATCTTAACTCCATCGACCTGCTTGGTTCTGTAACCTTCAATACCCTTGCCCAACAAAAATCTCCATTTTGAAATTTTCAATTGACCCCCAGCCTCAACAGCTTTTTGGGGGGGGAAGAGAGTTCCAGATTTCCACTACCCTTTGTGCAAGGAAGTACTTTCTGACACCACCCCTGAACGCCTAACTCTAATTTTAAGTTTATGCCTCCCTGTTCTGGACACTCCCACCAGAGGAAATAGTTTCTCTCTATCCCCTCAAATCATTTAATTATCTTCAACACTTCAATTAGATCAACCCTTACTCTTCTGTATTCGAGGAAATACAAGCCGAGTCCATACAACCTCTCCTCATACTTTAACCCTTTTTCCCCCAGTATCATTCTGGTGAATCTGTGCTGCACCCCCTCCAAGGCCAATATACCCTTCCTGAGGCGTAGTGCCCCAGATGGGGTCCAATCACAGCACTGTACCGTTGTAACATCACTTCCTCCCCTTTGTATTCCAGCCATCTTGAGATAAAGGCCAACATTCCATTAGCCTTTTAAGTTAATCTCTAGTCACATCCTGCCAATTTGCGTACACACCCATTATCCTTACTCTCTATCTCCTAACCAATTCCCTATCCAAGCCAATAAGTTGCCTCCAATTCCATGTGCTCTCATTTTTGTTAATGGTCTCTTACATGGCACCTTGTCGAATGCCTTCTGAAAGTCCATATAAATAACATCCACAATCTCTTATTTACCAAGTTAGCTAGCTACCTCAAAAATTTCAATTGGGATCGTTAGACATAACCTACCCTTTACAAATCCATGCTGGTCCTCTCGATCAGCTCATATTTGTCCAAATGCTCAGTCACTTTGTCCCTAACAACTTCCCTAAAACTGACATTAGACTAATAGACCTATAATTACCTAGTTTATCTCTTTGACCCATCTTAAATAATGGCGTGACATTGGCCATTTTCCAATCCAAGGGGACAATTCCTGAAACCAGAGAGTTTTGGATGATGATGACTAGAGCATCTACAATTTCCTCACCTACTTCCTTTTAATGCCCTGGGATGGAAACCATCGATCTAGCATTAGTTTCCCCATCACCATGTTTTTACTTATATTGAACCGAGTTAGTTCCTCCACTTGATTATTTTTAGTTTTCTTTGTATCTCTGGTATTTTATTCTCATTCTCTACTATGAAGAGCAATACAAAGTCTGCCATTTCCTGTTTTCCAATTACAGTGTCACCTCTGACTGTTATTAAGGTGCCTACCTTACTTTTAGCCACCCTCTTTTTCTCTTAATATATTTGTAAAAGCCTTGAGTATTGCCCTTGATATCCCTCACAAGCTTTCTCTCGTATCCCTTTTTGTGGCTCTTGCCACTTTCTTTCTATCCCTTTTCCACTCTTCATATCTCTCCCAGTCCACGGGATCTCTTCTGTTCTTTGCCTTTGTATAAAGCTTTCCTTTTAGTTTTATACTATCTCTCACTTCTCTGATTGACCAAGGTTGTTTAATTACACAAGTAGAGCTCTTGCCCTTTAGGGGTATTGTCAGGTCTTGTATTCTACCAAATACTTCTTTCAACACTGCCCACTGTTCACCCACAGTTTTGTCAGTTAGTAGTTCTGCCCAGTCTATTGTGGTCAATTCCTGCCTCAGCCTTACCTAAATTTAAAACCTTGGTTTGTAACTCACCATTTTCCACCTGATACCGAATTCTATCATATTACAGCCACTGTTAGCTAGGTGGTCCCTTCGTGTTAGATTATTAACTAGTTCAGGATCATTATTCATTACTAAATCTAATATGACCTGTTCTCTTGTTGGTTCAAAAACATGTTGTTGCAGGAAGCTGTCCCGAATACACTCTCAAAAATCTGCTACCTTTGGGGCTCGAGTTGTTCTGCTTCTCCCAGTCTATGTGAAAATTAAAGTCACCCATTATAACTACTCTGTTTTTGCAACAAGCTTTGTAGAGATTAGGCCAATTGGTAGCTTATCTCTCGTCTTTCAAATATTCAGGATCGACTGCAAACCAATATGATGGGTATATTGTGTTTAATCAGAGTTTAAGACGGAATATAACATGCTAGTTATACAGCAAAAACATATGACCGTGACAAGCAGCTGGTACCGGTCCTGATTGGACAGACGGCTGGCATGCATGAACAGTTCTTTGGCTTCTGCTCTCCAATTCCAATTCCAATTCCAATTCAAATGCTTTATTGGCCTTCGAGTTGGTGAGTGTGGGATCACTCTCAAAAGAACGTTCGACCAGCCCAACTTCTGTCTGACTCTCCCCTCCACCGTCTGTGTGGACAAGCACTCGGGGTGTCACTTTTATTCTCTTTTTAGGGGTGGACCTGAGGCCAAGTTATTGACAAGACCATTTAACCTATAGAGGTTTCTCTAAAACCTCATCACCCAATGACAGCCGAAGTTCTTTGTCTTGGTTCTTGGATGAAAGCCCTCCCCAAAACGGGGTCTCATTACCTCATTCAATTTGTCTTATTGTTTAATCTTTCTGAAGGTTCTTCCTTAAGAATTTGTGTCTTATCTCTCTTGTCTCTATCCTCCCTAGTTTGGAGTCAGACGTGCCATTCTTGGCCATCAGATGTTCGTAACTGCTTGTTATCAGTTATTTATGTTCATGCAGCTTTAGCTATGCAAAACAAACTATTTCATTATCAGACTATTGTACCATGGAATGAATCATTAAATTCCCAAAGATATCTTCTATTCTATTCTCATACACTGGTTAAAATATGCATTTTAAACAAAGTCACAATCCTAACTTAGCATTATAATACAGGAAACTCTTTATTATCCGGCACCAACGGGACCGGTGTGGTGCCAGTTTATCAAAAAGTCCAGATTAGAGAGGTATAGTTTAAAAGGTACGAGAGCTCCGTACACAGCAACAAATTCAGGCTTCCCTGTTGCTTAGCAACATGTGCAGGAACTCTGGCCACAGACCAAGCATCCCTGTTGCTTAGCAAGAAGTGCACGAACCCCAGTTACACAGCCACAGATCCAGAAACTGCCACTAATATGAAGTAAAACTTACCTGAACCTACTCCTGAATTTTGCCGGTTAACAGAGATTTCTGGTTATGTAGATGCCGGTTAAAAGAGAGTTTCCTGCATGGTTATTAGCAGTAATGGAAGAAATATAACATTGGGCCTTGGTTGGTAAAATTAGAAAAACATAAACAAGGTTGAAATCCTAACTTGAAAACAAGATTATTTATGACCGTCACACTGCAGAATGCTATAACATCCGCAGGGAACCAAAACACAGGCAGATTCTACGCATCTATCTAATTATTCTAATACTAGTCTGAGAGACTTTCTGGCTCTAGTTCTAATACAATCATGTAAATACAGCATTACTCGCGTCACCGTTTTATCCACAAAACCATATACATTTTTAACACCCCTGATTTCTAACAGCTTCTCTGATCTCCACGTTTATGTATCTTGCTACTTTATCACTGCTATCTGGAGGTCTATAAACAACTTCCACCAAACTGGCTGGGTCTCTTTTGAAAAAATAAGGCTGAGGGGTGACCTAATAGAGGCCTTTAAAATTATGAAAGGTTTTGATAGAGTGGATACAGAGGGAATGTTTCCATTTGTGGGGAAGAGCATAACTCGAGGCCATCAATATAAGATAGTCGCCAAGAATCAAATAGGGAATTCAGAAGAGAATTTTTTACCCAAAGAGTGGTGAGAATGTGGAACTCGCTACCACAGGGAGTGGTTGAAGCGAATAGTATAGACACATTTAAGGGGAGGTTAGACAAGCAAATGAGAGAGAAGGGTTATGCTGATAGATTTAGATGAGGAAAGATGGGAGGAGGCTCGTGTGGAGCATAAACATGGACTGGTTGGGCCGAATGGCCTGTTTCTGTGCCATATGTCCTTTGTAAATTCTTGCATCCTTTTCTATTCTTCAATTCTACCCATAGCGTTTCTACTACCTGCACACACTTATTTCCTGAGGAGGCTGAAGGGATGTAACCTGTCACCCCTGATCCTCTCTAACTTTTACCGCTGCACAATAGAGAGCATCCTGACTAACTGTATCACAGTATGGTATGGCAGCTGTAGCTACTGTGACCGGAAAGCCCTGCAGCGGGTAGTCAAAACTGCCCAACGCATTACCGGCACCCGGCTACCGACCATAGAGCACATATACCAGAAACGCTGTTTACGGAGGTCACGGTCCATCATCAAAGACCCTACCCACCCCAGCCACAGTCTGTTCGCCCTCCTGCCATCTGGGAGACGCTACAGATGCATTTGCACCCGTACGACCAGATTTGGGAACAGCTTCTTTCCCAGGGCTGTCATCCTACTGAACTCCACAAATAAACTCTATAAAGCCTGCACATCTGCCAATGCACTTTATTATGGTTATGTTTATGTTAATGTATTACAAGCCAAATGAATGTTGAATGTTTAAATGTCTTAATCTAAATGTACACTCTCGGGAGCCGCAAGCCTACATTTCGTTGTACTGCACTTGTGCACTAACTGACAATAAAGTTGATTATTATATATAATTATTATCACCTCTTTCTACTACTGTAATAGTGTGCTTTATCAATATTGCTACTTCTCCTCCCTTTCCAATTTCCCTGTCCTTTTAAAGACCTTTATAACCTGGAATATTTATCTGCCAGTCATGCCCAGCTTGTAGCCAGGTCTCAGTGATGGTCACTACGTCCTACCCTTTTAGTTGAATTTTCACTTCTAATTCGCTTGTTTTATTTCATGTGCCTTGGGTTCTGTCTCCAAAACCCTGCCCTTTAACATCTATGTTAACGAGCAAAAAAAAGGCTGCCATTTTTTTTAAACGATTGATTGATTGATTCATTCATTACCATGCAACCCAGCCAAAGCCTTTGTCCCCTTTTCTCTTCCGCAGCACCTTCCGTCTATCCTACTACCCTCACCGCGTGGACCACTTCATCGAGTTGCTGAAGAATGCTTTCCAAGGAAAATGTCAGCACAACCTGTACGGTGACTTTAAACCCCACAAGCCCGGCCAGGATTATGCTCCGTGCTATTTCATCCACGTCGTGAAGAAGACTGGTTGAACACTGTCTCCGGACTTTGACCCTGGAAAACCCAGGGGCAGAACATGTGCAGTTACAGAACAACAACAACAGAGAAAAATGCATAGAGGGAAAGAGTAAGACAAAAAAAAAGTGGAGGAGGGTTTTAAAACTTTACTGTAGGTTCGTGACTTTTAATTACCAATGGGCGTGGATCATGGAAAGGATAATCACTATAATTATACTGTAATTAGTAAAAGCATGACTGAATGTGTTGGGTGTTGGCACTGTACCAGTCCTACACCCAAAGCAATCAAAGTCGGCCAAATGTTAGGAGTGATGATGATGATTAGAAAGAGCCCCCATCTCCTGAAAGTGGTGATGCCGGACGGGCTACAGCTCAGCGTGCACTGCAATCGAGCGCCATGCCCGAGAGTCTTAATCTGTGAGCCTAGAACGTGATTACTGGTGTGCTGTTTTATTATGAGGTCATCATAGGTGAAGTACTGTCCTCACCTAATAACCCCCTCCCTTTACAAACAGACGCACTCATAAACACACACCATATACACATACATAAACACAGGCACATGCAAGCAATAAGGAGTGGGGAAACGAGCTCCCCCCTCACCCCCCTTGCATTGGTTGTGATCTTCCAAAATTCCCTAGATTCTACAACGGTCCCAGTGGATTGGAAGGTAGAAAATGTAACGCCGCTATTCAAGAAAGGAGGGAAAGAGAAAACGGGGAACCACAGGCCAGTTAGCCTGACATCAGGCGTCGGGAAATGCTGGAATCCATTATTAAGGAAGTGGTAACAGAGTACTTAAAAAAAAAAAAAAAAAATTAAAAAAAATTATAATATGATTAGGCAGATTCAAAATGGTTTTATGAAAGAGAAATTGTTTTTGATGAATTTGTTAGAGTTCTTTGAGGATGTAACTAGCAGGGTAGATAAAGGGGAACCAGCAGATTTCCAGAAGGCATTCAATAAAGTACTACATAAAAGGTTGTTACACAAGATAAAGGCTCATGGGTTTGGGGGTAATATATGAGCATGGATAGAGGATTGGTTAATGGACAGAAACCAGAGTGTAGGGATAAATGGGTCATTTTCAGGGCGACAGGCTGTAACTAGTTGGGTGCCGCAAGGATCAGCGCTTGAGCCTCAGTTATTTGCAATCTGTATCAATGATTTCGATGAAGGGACGGACGGAGTGTAATGTATCCAAGTTTGCTGACGATACAAAGCTAGGTGGGAAAGTAAGCTGTGAGGAGGATACAAAGAGCCTGCAAAGGGATATAGACAGGTTAGTGAGTGGGCAATAAGGTAGCAAATGGAGTATAATGTGAGGAAATGTGAAGTTATTCACATTTTGGTAGGAAGAATAGAAAAAGGGAATATTTTTTAAATGATGAACAACTTTAAATGTTGGTCTTCAGAGAAATTTAGATGTCCTCGTACAGGAATCACCGAAAATGAGCTTGCAGGTACAGCAAGCAATTAGGAAGGCAAATGGCATGTTGGCCTTTATTGCAAGGGGGTTGGAGTATAAGAGTAAGGAAGTCTTACTACAATTGTACAGGGCCTTGGTGAGACCACACCTGGAGTACTGTGCACAGTTTTGGTCTCCTTATCTAAGGAAGGATATACTTGCCTTGGAGAGAGTGCAACGAAGGTTCACGAGATTGATCCTGGGATGAGAGGGTTATCCTATGAGGAGAGATTGAGTAGATTGGAACAACACTGTCTGGAGGTTAGAGGAATGAGATGTGATTTCATTGAAACATAGATGATTCTGAGGGGGATTGAGAGGGGAGATGCTGAGAGGTTGTTTCCCCTGGCTGGGAAGTCTAGAACTAAGGGCATAGTCTCAGGATAAGGGGTCGGCCATTTAAGACTGAGATCAGGAAGAATTTCTTCACTCAGGGTTGTAAATATTTGGAATTCTCTACCCCAGAGGGCTGTGGATGCTGAATCGTTGAGTATATTCAAGATTGAGATAGATAGATTTTTGACTTGAGGGGCCGTATGGCCTACTCCTGCTCCTAATTCTTATTTTCTCATGGTCTACCCATCAATTGTTGCCCAGTTGAGGTCAGCTAACTTAACACAGGCCGGAGATTGAACCCGGGGCCTTCCCTAGTTTAAATGTTTACTCTAGAGCCGCGCTGTGGTTCTGTTTCCGTTGCCGTGTGAGTTAAAGAAAAAGATTTGGGCCACAGCAGTTGCACAACATTAACCAGAAAACCCCACCTTGTCCCACAATCCACCTCAGAAAAGATGAAGTGAGCTCTTACACTGTGCACAATACTGTGTCTGTTCCTAAAGGGCACGAGCTGTGCCAGCTGGTTTTGAAGCATAAGCACGAGTGGCGCACTCTCAGGCTGTTTGGCCATTGTATGAATAAGAAAAACACCCTGCCAGAAACCAAACAACTCATATCACAAGAGAGATAAAGACCAGAAAAGCCAATGACCCATCTTCGCTCATCCATCCAGAAAAACTTTCTACAGACCACCAATCACATCATCCAATTGTTTCTTAAACAATTCCTCCGATTTTTGCCCCAACTACCCTACCTGGAAGTCCATTCCAACTCTTTGTGTGACAAACTTCCTGACATCAAAGTTAATTTGCCACTTTGACCCTGTGCCTCCATTTCCCCCATTTCTGGATTTATCTTTTCTTTACAATTTACTAACTTAAGTATCTCTAAACACTTCCCTTTTCCAGCTAGAAAGCCCAGGTTTCTGCCATCTTTGCTCATAATTCAGTCCTTTGACCCCAGGGATCAATCTCGAGCAGTGCATCGTGGTATTGAATATCTCTCTTCTTGTCCTGGTGACCAGAACAGGGCCCAGTGCTCAAGGTATGGTGTGGCCACAGCACGGAAACAGTGTCACACCACATCCTCCAATTTACTGTATTGTTTTGGCTCAGTAGTTCAGCATTCTGCATGTGTGAGGTGATCTGTTGACAATGATATTTAACATCGATCCTGTCATGTGGGAATGTTTGAGAATGTAATATCGCCGGGGCTTGCAGGCCCAAATGACAACACGCACTTTTTAAGAATATTTCAATTATTATTACTGTTGTTATTGGTTGGGTGAAATGCACCATAAAACTTCTCAGGCACGTGCTCTTACCTGATTCATGGTTAACACACGAGTAGACTTGCTGTATATCGGGGTTTCTGGTGTCTGAGTATGATTAATACAAGCTGTGGTTAATGTCTGGTTGCGGTGATTTGGATTTATTTTTATATTCAACAGTCCAAACACTAGAGGGTGCAATTACCTTGGAAACTATGGGAGTGCCGGTCAAACCGTAGGGAGATGCCTCACTTCAGTGAGAATGTCAGGTGCAGGCCTTGCTCTGCAGAAACACCGACAATCCTTGGAACACATAAGTGGGCCGGAGGCCTGATGTCATGAGTCTCCACCTCTGACTCCTGACCTTTGCACCCGGGGAACAGGCGTTGATTTAAATGGATGGAAAAAGGGGGCCGGCTCTGTTCAGGATGTGCGACCGTCACCGTCCGATTTTCACTCCTGTCCTTTACACCAAGTACAACAACAGGAGAATCTGCCCCCCTGCAGACACAAACACTGCTTCACATGTTTTGAGTTAATTATTATTATTGATAATAGGTCACCAAGGTGACAGGTGGTAATGGTAGAAGGTTTGGGCCTGCTCTGGATATTCTATTGAGTTCAGCATCACTGGTCTCCCCCACCATCAGGAGTTTACAGCCGAATGTCCAGTCACAGGAACGTGTGGTGCAGGGGTGGTAACCATGGGAACCGGATCCATCATCTCGAATATCCCACCCCATCCCCCACATGAGTCTCTCCGATCTTCCGGAAGGCAGACTGATGAACACCAGTGAAACGACACCACTTGTAAACCAACTCGCTGGATTATTTTTTTATGCACTTAACCTATGAACCAACAGAATAAAGTTTACAGAGAATTTCAGTTTCGTAACATAGAAAATAACAAACTAGGCCTTGTTAGTGGGCACTGACTAACCAAGCTACGAAACTATTTGGTGCTAACCTTAAGAAGAGGTTTTTTTCCCCCCACCCTTTTTCTCCCAACTAGAACAAGAAGCTGAAAACTTAGGCCAGAATTTTCCTCTCAAAAAAATGGGTGGGTTTGGAGCATGGGGGCAGTTAAAGTGTTAAAAATGGGATTCCCAACCTGACCCCGCCTCCAAACCGCCCACTTTTGGTTTTAACGGAGGCTGGACTGGGGGGAGGGGGGTGCAGGCGCCCAACCCACTTGCATTGAAGCTAGAAGCCTACTTTTTTTTTACCTTTTTTGAATTTAACTGCATGTGGACGGGTTTCACACAATTCGTGAAACCTGGCAGTTAAACCGAGGAGGGGGCTGGTGGATCCAGGAAGTAAGTGGCTTTATAACTACTTCTTGGATCCAGGGTTCCTACCTAACCCACCCCCCCCGCAATCAGATACCCCACCATGAGCCTCCCCCCCTGATGCCGAGGCCGGCCCCGCTGATCCTTTGGCCTTCCGGGTTTCCTGCCCGCTGCAGAGGCCTCCAACCCACCTAACTGGACATAATTCCAGCCTTAATCTCTGAGAGACCATCCTCCAGCTCTCCGTGCCTGCAACAGGCCAGTGGAGCTGCCAATTAAACCAGCTACCTCCCTCTTAGGTGTAGGCTACTGGCAAATCTCTCCTTCACCCCCACCCCCCACCCCAGCTGTGGTCTCTGAGGTGAGGTCATTCTGATGTTACACCCAATTCTGTCTCCGGAGTGTGTTAATTAACCCATTTACAACCCCTTCTGGGAATCAATGTACACCTGCCCAATACAGATACAGTCAGATCCACCAGAACCATCGTCAAGTACGCTATTGGAAGCTTCAATCAATAATCCTGATGCCTCGACAGTTCTGCGGGCTTCCTCCAATACGCCCAGGCGGAATGTGACGCATCATCGTGATTTGCTGCAGTGTAAGTGGCACCCGCGCTGATGTAGTAGATGGCAGGTAAAGGAGTTCAGAGGGCCAATCCCTCAATGCTCTGATGCTGAGTAGCAATGTGGTGAGAGTAGCTTCCGAGGTTTCAGAAATGACCTGCAAACTGCTGGCACCCAAATCTGTGGACAAAAAGGAGTCAGCAAGAGCCTTTCCATGAGGCAAGTCATGAGTTGTAGTATTTATGTGTTTTTCCCAGCCCTCAATGAATGGACTCGCACAATGGCCACTGAGCTTCCGCCTCCCCTTCACAGGCGAGGTTCCCGAGCTGCACGAATCCCGTGCTCCTGCAGTAAAAGTCAAAAGCTGGCGTTAAAAACCCTCAAGTTTCTCTCAGCAAGCATTTAACGACTTGAATGGGGTCACCCGCCTCTGCCGATCAGGGCCGTGTCGCGCCGTCAAAGCCGCCCGAGTTGAATGCGCGAGGCGACGGGATGACGGCGGGTTCCCGACGCACTCAACTTCTGGGATTTTTTTACTGCCGAACCGACCCCCAAAGGTAATAAGTGAGAGTAATAAGGGAAGCGAAACAGGGCGTTTTGAAAAACAAAAATGAGGGATGAGAAAAGAAAAACTAAGAATAAATAGAAAGATCAAAATGGGAAAGAGACAAATGAATGAGATGAGAAGAAAAGAAGTTGAGATGACAGGAAAAGATAATTTAAGGAGAAAATGAGAGCGATAAGAAATATTGAAATGTGAAAAATGAGAGGAGAGGAAAAGATAAGTAAGAAAGAAAGATGTTGAATTTCTATGGTGTGGAGATGCTGGAGTTGGACTGGGGTGGACAAATGTAAGAAGTCACACAACACCAGGTTATAGTCCAACAGCTTTATTCTCTTATTCTCTGACTATATAAGTTGTGTCTTTATGCATCTCTCCACTTCACCTGACGAAGGAGCAGCGCTCCGAAAGCTTGTGACTTCAAATAAAGCTGTTGGACTATAACCTGGTGTTGTGTGACTTCTTACATTTGAATTTCTATAGCACCTTCCACATCTTCAGGACATCTCAAAGTGCTTTACAGCAATCGCAGTCCTTTTGAAGTTAGTCATGTTTTCATGTAGGAATGTGATGCAGCAGCCAATTTGAGAGTGATGCGGAGAGGAAAGGCAAGACAAGAAAGTGAAAGAGCAGGAAAGGGAAATATAAGTAGGAAATGAAGGAGATAAGTAGAGGGAATCGGCTGATATAAAAGGACAAAAAAGGGAAAATCAAAAAATGGTCAGCAGAATTAGGATGAGCTAAATGGAAAATAATAATGATGAGATGAGGAAAAGTAAGCAGGAAAAAGCCGAGCAGGAGAAAGAAAGGAAATATCAAAATGAAAGCGATGAAACATGGAAGATTTGGGGAGAAGAAAGGCTGAATAAAAATGGGCACAATGAGGGAAGGAAAAACTAAGGAAAGGAGTAGGATGAGAAGGAGAGAAGCAGGAAAATACAAAAATTGTTCTGCGGAGGTAAAGCTCAACAGAAAAAAATAACAAGAAGGAAAGAAAAATATAATAGAAAAATGTGAAATTTCACAGTGACTAAAACAGTAATTAGAAAAATGAGATCGATGAGAGGATTATGTTGGTAGGGAAAAGAAAATATATGAAAGACAGATAAAGAAAGAAAGGAAAATACAAAATGAGAAATGAGAAGGAGGGAAAACAAGTAGAAAAAGAGGGAGATGAGGAGAGGGAAAACACATCGAAATGCGAGAGCTGATTTTAATCATTTATAAAAAACGCACCAAATATAACACGAACCGTTTACATATTTTGTTAATGGACAAACAAAGTGCTGCAGATGAATTTTTCCCTGAGGCTAATGGAACAGACTGCTGCTGATTGGAGACAAAGAGCGAGAGACACTTTCAGAGTGAGACCTGTATGGAGGGGAGGCGATGCCATGTGACCCAGGCAGCTCCTGCAGGGCACGAAGTTCAAAAGGCCGGTGAACCCAAAGTCTCTTCCTCCTCCCATCTGTTAGATCCGTGATTCTGAGAGTATGATGTTTTTCAATAACCACACGGATGCTGTAACTTAACAATCAACAGGTATTTACTGGAGTAGGGGAGTCTCAAGACTGGGGTACAGAGGCATGCTCAAGGCTTATATACAGGTGTGGTCACTGCCGGTACTACAGTGTACAGGAGCTGTAAAAGTAGTTCTCTCTTAAAGGTACATACACTACAATTCCTCCCCTTTTAGATTAGTAGTACCCATAATATTCAAATAACAATTAACACTTTAACATGTACATTAAACAACAATAGTCCATTTATAGATTCAGTCTTTGGGGCGGCTTCCTGATCCTTTCGGGATAGCGCCTTTCCTGAGGTTCTTGTTCTTGGTGCGGAGGCGATTCTGGCCCCTTTTTATCGGTTAGTTCATCGGGTTCCACTGCTACTGGTTCGGAGGTAGATGCTACCGGTATGTCGGGTTCATCCCCAGGTACACAAGACATGGGGTTGACTTGTTCCTGTGACGCTAAGATCTGATCAACGTGGCGTCTCACAATGTTCTCCCCGACATCCACTGTTTACATTAATGGCCCCTGCTGTGTGCATATCGTTCCAGGTTGCCACTTCTCTGTTCGGTAGTTACGGGCCAAGACTGGTTGTCCTACGTTGAAGCTCCTTGTCGGCTTCTCATTGATGTGCTGGAATTGTTTATCCTCAACATTTCTTCGCACATTTGGTCTGAGCAAGTCCAGACGAGATCTCAACCTTCGGTTAAAGAACATCATGGTTGGGGTCTGGTTGGTAAGTGCATGTGTCGCGTTTCGGTAGGCTAATAAGAAATTGTCCACCTTATGCTGTAGTGGAATTTCATCGTCGCACATGGCCTTTATCGCCTTCTTAAAGGTTTGTACGAACCTCTCAGCCAATCCATTTGTGGCTGGATGATACGGGGCAGATGTGTAATGCCTTACCCCATTCCTTCTCATGAATTTTTGAAACTCTTCGGACACAAACTGTGGTCCATTATCAAAGCAAATCTGCTCTGGCAAGCCATTTCTGGCAAATATGGTCCATAGGACTGCAATCGTTTTCTCTGCAGTGGTTGAGGACATTTTTATCACCTCAGGCCACTTCGAATGAGCATCCACTGCTATTAAGAACATTGAGTCCATGAATGGACCAGCAAAATCAATATGCACCCGTTGCCATGGAGAGGAGGGCCACTCCCATGGGTGTAGAGGGGCATGTGGTGGTGCATTTTGGGCCTTCTGGCATCCTGAGCAGCTCTTGGTTAGGTCTTCGATTTGTTGATCGATTCCCGGCCACCACACATAAGCCCTAGCAAGGCTTTTCATTTTCACTCCCCCCAGATGACCTTCATGTAGTTCATTTAGCACTCTCTCCCTTAACTTGGGTGGAACCACCACTCTGGATCCACACATCACTGTCCCCTGCCATACTGACAGCTGTTCTCTTCTGGATGAGAATGCTGGCAACAGTGAGTCGCCATGTGTTGGCCATCCCCTCACCGTCAAATCATATACCCGAGACAACATCGGATCATTGCGGGTCTCCTCTATATCCGCATTCGTTACTGGCAATCGTTCAATTATTGACGAATAAAATATCTCGATAGGGTCCACTGCTGGTGCTTCCTCCACAGTTGGCAGTGGCAGGCACAATAGCCCATCAGCGTTTCCATGCTGTTTCGTGCCTTTATATTCCATTTCATATTGATTCACCCCTAGAAACAGGGACCATCTATGTAACCGTTGTGCAGTCATCACTGGAACGCCCTTCTTAGGATTAAAGATGGAGACAAGTGGCTGGTGGTCAGTCAGCAAGGTGAACTTCTGCCCATGCAGATAGTGGTTGAATTTTTTTACTCCCCATACTAGGCTGAGGGCCTCCCTGTCAATCTGGGCATAGTTGCGCTCGGCTGAGGTTAGTGACCGAGACGCAAAGGCTACTGGCCTCTCCAACCCGTCTGGGAATTTGTGCGACAGCATCGCTCCAATAACATAGGGTGATGCATCACATGCCAAACGAATTGGTAGTGCTGGGTTGAAATGGGCCAACACCTCTTTTGATGTGATCAATTCTTTACACTTCTGGAAAGCTCGTCTATGTTCGTCATTCCACTTCCATGGTACCCCTGTTTGCAGTAGGGTGTTCAGTGGGTGTAATACCGTGGACAAATTTGGTAAGAACTTATGGTAGCAGTTTACCAGCCTGAGGAACGACCTCAGTTGTGACACATTTTCCGGTGCTGGAGCCTTGACTACTGCCTCAATCTTTTCAGGGGACTTATGTAACCCCTCTTCATCGATGACGTGGCCACAATACGAGATCTGCTTCTGGAAAAACTCGCACTTGTGGCGATTAGCTCGTAGCCCATATTCCTTTAATCTGGTGAGCACCTTCTCCAAGTTGGCGAGGTGATCACTGTCATTTTCGCCCGTGACCAGGATGTCGTCCAAATAACACTGGGTCCCTGGAATCCCTTGCAGGACTTGATCCATCGCCCTTTGCCAAATAGCCGGAGCCGATGCTACCCCGAACACCAGCCGGTTGTATTGATAGAGACCTTTATGAGTGTTAATCATAAGGTATTGTTTCGAGGCTTCATCTACCTCCATTTGCAAGTACGCCTGGGCTAGATCAATTTTGGTGAAGCGTTTACCTCCAGATAGCGAGGCGAAGATATCCTCAATTCGTGGAAGCGGATATTGTACCGTGTGAAGGACTGGGTTCACTGTAACCTTAAAATCCCCACAGATGCGGACCTTCTTTGGTTCCCCAGGCGTATTACTCAACGACCTCTTCATTACAGGAATGATGGGTGTAGCCCACTCGCTCCAGTCTACTTTGGACAGTACTCCTGAACGTTCCAACCCTTCCAGCTCTGCTTCGACTGCTGGCCTGATCGCATAAGGCACTGGTCTGGCCTTAAGAAACTTTGGGCTTGCATTTTCCTCTATTTTAATCATTGCTGTTATGCCTTTTAGTGTTCCGAGTCCCTCCTGGAACACTTCTTTTGCGTCAGTTAGCATTTTTGACAGTCGTCCAGGTGTGACGTCATCATCCTTTTTGGCCTCAACCTTCAGTGCCTGTATGGAATGCCAATCTAATTGTATCTTCCGGATCCATTCATGCCCTAGCAGTGGTGGTCCTCCATCTGGCAATACATATATGTCCATTTTAGGTATTTCCTGGCCTTTATATATCACTTTCACCCTTATTTTTCCTTTGGGGTAGACTTTTTGCCCCGTGTACATCTTCAAGACAATCTCTGTAGCTTTCAAGGGTATATGTGAAAATAGCCGCTTGTAGTCCCTTTGGTTTTTGACTGTTAGGGCTGATCCTGTGTCCAATTCCATTTTCACTTGGACTCCGTCTATCTTGAGTGTAACCCAGATAGTCTGGTGATCCTCCATTTTGTTTACCTTATGTAGTTTCAGACAACCCAGCTCCTTGCTTCTGGAGTCTGTGTCACTTTTCTGTTCGTCTGAACTACTGTCCATCACCTGGTGTACCTTTTTGTACTTCTCCTGTGGAGATTTCTTACTGTTGGTTTTCTTCCCAGACCTGCAGACTCTTGCTATGTGTCCTGCTTTTCCACACTGTCTGCACACTTGGTCCTTGAACCAACAATCCTTCTGGTCGTGTGTTGTTCTGCCGCAGCGATAGCATTTCTCTGTTCCATAGGACATTTCATTGGTGCCATATTCTTGCGGTCTCCGTTGTATCTCTGCAGCGCCCCTTGCAGCTGCTTCGTGTGATACTGCCATACTGAAAGCCTTGTCCAGTGTAAGATCCTTTTCTGATAGAAGCCGTTTCTGGGTTCCTTCACTTTGCAGCCCACACACAAACTTGTCCCTTAACGTATCTGCTAGTCCCACTCCAAACTGGCAGTGTTTCGATAGCTTGCGCAGTTCCGTTAAGTACTCAGCATTGCTTTCGTCTTTGTGTTGGTTCCTTTTATGGAACTTAAATCGTTCTGCTATCAGCAGCGGTGTGGGGTTTAAGTGGTCCTGTAGGATTTCTACTATGTTTTCGAAATTTTTGCCCACAGGCTTCTCTGGGGTTATTAGGTTTCGCAGTAACCCGTAAGTTTTTGCACCCATGGAATTTAACAAAACCAGTGCTTTCCTAGCATCTGGCACTTCATTCGCCCAGCAGTACACCTCAATACGTTCCACATATGTCGCCCAATCTTCGACTTCATTGTCGAACGTAGAGATACTGCCACTCTTTGGCATCCCTGGGTGTGATTTAACTGTCAAAAATGGCGTCTCCCGCGCTTCCCCTTCTCCGCTGGCACAAAATGGCGTCTCCCGCGCTTTCCTTCCTTCCCGCGCTTGCCCTTCTTCTCCGCTGCGGCTTCTAAAAATGGCGTCTCCCGCGCTCTTCCTTCTTCTCCGCGGCTCAATGGCTGGGAGACGCTACAGATGCATTCGCACCCGAACGACCAGATTTAGGAACAGCTTCTTTCCCAGGGCTGTCATCCTACTGAACTCCACAAATAAACTCTAAAGCCTGCACATCTGCCAATGCACTTTATTATGTTTATGTTCATGTATTACAAGCCAAATGAATGTTAAATGTTTAAACGTCTTAATCTAAATGTACACTCTCGGGAGCCGCAAGCCTACATTTCGTTGTACTGCACTTGTGCACTAACAATGACAATAAAGTTGATTATGATTATTATTATTATTTTTCCGAGTGGCAGGCAGTGACTAGTGGGGTACCGAAGGGATTGGTCCTTGGACCCCAGCTATTCACAATATATATTAATGATCTGGACGAGGGAACTAGATGTAATATCTCCAAGTTTGCAGACAACACAAAGCTGGGTGGGCATGTGTGCTGTGAGGAGGATGCCGATAAACTCCAGTATGATTTAGACAGGTTGGGTGATTGGGCAGAAGCATGGCAGATGCAATATAGCTTGGATAAATGCAAGGTTATCCACTTTGGTGTCAAAAACAAGAAGGCAGATTATTATCTGAATGGCAACAGATTGGGAGAAGGGGAAGTGCAACGAGACCTGGGCGTCCTTGTGCACCAGTCGCTGAAGGTAAGCATGCAGGTGCAGCAGGCGGTTAAGAAGGCAAATGGTATGTTGGCCTTTGTAGCGAGAGGACTCGAGTACAGGAACAAGGATGTCTTGCTGCAGTTGTACAGGGCCTTGGTGAGACCACATCTTGAGTATTGTGTGCAGTTTTGGTCGCCTTATCTGAGGAAGGATGTTCTTGCCATGGAGGGAGTGCAGCGAAGCTTCACCAGGCTGATACCTGGGATGGCAGGAATGACGTATGAGGAGAGATTGGGTCGATTGGGCTTGTACTCGCTGGAGTTTAGAAGAATGAGAGGGGATCTCATTGAAACTTATAAAATCCTAACAGGACTAGACAGACTAGATGCAGGAAAGATGTTCCCGATGGTCGGGGAGTCCAGAACCAGGGGTCACAGTCTAAGGATAAGGGGTAAGCCATTTAGGGCAGAGATGAGGAGGAATTTCTTCACCCAGAGAGTGATGAACCTGTGGAATTCTCTTCCACAGAAGGCAGTAGAGTCCAATTCATTAAATATATTCAAGAAGGAGTTGGATATATTTCTTAAGGCTAAAGGGATCAAGGGATATGGGGAGAAAGCAGGGACAGGGTACTGAATTTGGATCATCAGCCATGATCGCATTGAATGGCGGAGCAGGCTCGAGGGGCCGAATGGCCTACTCCTGCTCCTATCTTCTATGTTTCTATGTTTCTGAGGTCCATGGTGAAAGGAAATAAATGGTTCCCATGCTGCTGGCAGATACCTCTGTTGGGGAAGCGCTCAGTCCAAGCGGGGAGAGGGTCTTCCAAGGAGGTCCCGCAGTTGAGAGATAGAAGCTGCAGCACCTCCGACTTTGGTCGACCTACTAAAAGTGCTGAAAGACCTTTGGAACAAAAGTTCTGCCACCTGCAACTGCTCCCTGATGAAAGCTCCGTTTTAGTGGTGGAGCTGCAGCTGTGAGGAGGCCACGCGCTTGTCAACCTGCCAGGATAAGAACATAAGAACATAAGAACATAAGAAATAAGAGCAGGAGTAGGCCAATCGGCCCCTCGAGCCTGCTGCGCCATTCAATAAGATCATGGCTGATCTGATCCTAACCGCCAATCTACTATCACAGAACCATCTCCTGAATCTAACAGAATTAGACACACGAAATAGGAGTAGGATCAGGCTACACGGCCCCTGGGCCCGCTCCGCTACCCACAGGGCCATGACCGATCCGAACCTAGACTCATGTCCAAATTCCTGTCCGCTCCCCATAACCCTTAATTCCCTTTACTTCTAGGAAACTGTCTATTTCTGTTTTAAATTTATGTAATGATGTAGCTTTTACAGCTTTTTGGGGCAGCATATTCCATGGACCTACCACCCTCTGAGTGAAGTAGTTCCTCCTCATCTCAGTTTTGAAAGAGCAGCCCCTTATTCTAAGACTATGCCCCCTAGTTCTAGTTTCACCCATCATCGGGAACATCCTCCCCGCATCCACCCGATCCAACCCCTTCACAATCTTATATGTTTCAATAAGATCGCCTCTCATTCTTCTGAACTCCAATGAGTAGAGTCCCAATCTACTCAACCTCTCCTCATATGTCCATCCCCTCATCCCCGGGATTAACCAAGTGAACCTTCTTTGTAATGACTCGAGAGCAAGTATGTCTTTTCTTAAGTATGGACACCAAAACTGTATGCAGTATTCCAGGTGTGGTCTCACCAATACCTTGTACAACTGAAGCAATACCTCCCTATTTTTTTATTCTATCCCCCTAGCAATGAAAGCCAACATTCCATTGGCCTTCTTAATCACTTGCTGCACCTGCATACCAACCTTTTGAGTTTCGTGCACCAGGACTCCCAGATCCCTTTGTACTTCAGTACTTTCCAGTTTCTTGCCATTAAGATAATAACTTGCTCTACGATTTTTCCTGCCAAAGTGCATAGCCTCACACTTTCCAGTATTGTATTCCATCTGCCAAATCTCTGCCCACTTACTTAGCCTGTCGATGTCCCCTTGCAGGTTTTTTATGTCCTCCTCACTCACTACTTTCCCTCCCATCTTAGTATCATCTGCATACTTTGATATGTTACACTCGGTCCCCTCCTCCAAATCGTTAATATAGATTGTAAAGAGTTGGGGACCCAGCACTGACCCCTGCGGAACACCACTAGTTACTGATTGCCAGTCTGAGAATGAACCATTTATCCCAACTCTCTGCCTTCTGTTAGATAGCCAATCCTCTATCCATGCCAGAATATTACCCCCAATCCCGTGATTTTTTATCTTAAGCAATAATCTTTTGTGTGGCACCTTGTCAAATGCCTTTTGGAAGTCTAAATACACTACGTCCACTGGTTCCCCTTTATCCACCCTATACGTTACTTCCTCAAAGAACTCCAGCAAATTTGTCAAACATGACTTCCCCTTCATAAAACCATGCTGACTTTGTCCTATTAAATGATGATTATCCAAATGTCCTATTACTGTCTCCTTAATAATGGACTCCAAAATTTTACCTACTACAGATGTTAGGCTAACCGGTCTTTAGTTTCCAGCCTTCTGTCTACTGCCCTTTTTAAATAAGGGTGTTACATTAGCAGTTTTCCAGTCTGCCGGGACCATTGCAGAGTCCAGGGAGTTTTGGAAAATTATTACCAATGCATCCACAATCCCTACCGCCACTTCCCTCAAGACCCTAGGATGTAAGCCATCAGGTCCAGGTGATTTATCCGCCTTGAGTCCCATTATTTTACCGAGTACCACTTCCTTAGTGATTTTGATTGTGTTTAGCTCCTCCCCCCCTTTAGCCCCCTGTTTGTCCAGTGTTGGGATATTCTTAGTGTCTTCTACTGTAAAGACTGATGTAAAATATTCATTCAGTGTTTTTGCCATCTCCATATTTCCCATCATTAATTTCCCGGTCTCATCCTCTAAGGGACCAACATTTACTTTAGCCACCCTTTTTCTTTTTATATAACTATAAAAACTCTTACTATCTGTTTTTATATTTTTTGCTAATTTACTTTCATAATCTATCTTCCCTTTCTTAATCAATCTTTTTGTTATTTTTTGCTGTCTTTTAAAGTTTTCCCAATCCTCTATCCTCCCACTAGATTTGGCTACCTTATATGCCCTTGTTTTTAGTCGAATACTATCCTTAATTTCTTTACTTAGCCATGGATGGCTGTCTTTTCTTTTACACCCTTTTCTTCTCAGTGGAATATATATTTTTTGGAAGTTGTAAAATAACTCCTTAAATGTACACCACTGATCATGTATCGTCTTACCCTTTAATCTATTTTCCCAATCCACTCTACTCAATTCCGCTCTCACACCTTCATAGTCTCCTTTATTTAAGCTTAGCACGCTTGTTTGAGATCCAACCTTCTCACCCTCTAATTGAATATGGAATTCAACCATGTTATGGTCACTCATTCCAAGGGGATCCTTTACTAGGACATTTTTAATTAATCCTGTCTCGTTACACAGGACCAGATCTAAGGTTGCTTGCCCCCTGGTCGGTTCAGTTACATACTGCTCAAGAAACCCATCCCTAATACACTCAATGAACTCATCCTCAAGGCAGCCCTGCCCAATTTGATTTGTCCAATTAATATGATAGTTAAAATCCCCCATAATTATAGATGTTCCCTTATTATAAGCCTCAACTATTTCCTGATTGATACTCTGTCCAACCGAGTTGCAACTGTTCGGAGGCCTATAGACTACGCCCACTAGTGTTTTTTTCCCCTTATTATTCCTTATCTCCACCCAAACTGTTTCATTATCCTGATCTTTTGACCCAATATCCTTTCTCTGTATTACAGTGATTCCTTCCTTTATTAACATAGCCACCCCACCTCCCCTTCCTTCCTGCCTGTCCTTCCTGATCGTTAAATAACCTGGTATGTTTAATTCCCAGGCATTGTCACCTTGCTGCCATGTTTCTGTAATGGCCACAAGATCATACCCATATGTAGTTATTTGTGCCATTAACTCGTCTATTTTGTTACGAATGCTACGTGCATTCAGATAGAGAACTTTCAAATATGTTTTGTGACACTTAGTTCCTGCTTTTGCCCTTTTTATTACTTTACCTTTTACTCCATACCTTCTGCCCCTTCCTGACACACTCTGGTTTTTAATTTCCCCACTGCTACCTAAGTCTATGACCTTCTCTGTTGTCATTTTTATTATTTGCTCTCTAGGAACCTCCCCCCCACTAGTTAGTTTAAAGCCCTCTCTACAGCCCTAGTTATATGATCCGCCAGGACTCTAGTCCCAGCACTGGTCAAGTGAAGCCCGTCCCAACGGAACAGCTCCCTCCTGCCCCAGTACTGGTGCCAATGTCCCAGGAAGCAAAACCCATTTCTCCCACACCAGTCTTTGAGCCACGCATTTAACTCTCTAATTTTATTTGTCCTAGCCAAATTCGCTCGTGGCTCAGGTAATAATCCAGAGATTATTACCCTTGAGGTTCTGTTTTTTAATTTGACCCCTAGCTGCTCATACTCCTTTAACAGAACCGGCTTCCTAGTCCTAGACCAGAGCATCGGACCTGTGAGGGAGCAGTGACCGGCGGCAGTGATCAGCTGGCGTGGTTTAGGAGGGTCGCGCAACACGCTGAAAATGTGCTAAAATAACAAAGGCCTGTCAAAATAGGATTATAGAGCCCCTTAGCAACTATTTAAGGGTCTTAACTACCTCTCCCGACTGATGGAGTCGGGATCGAATCGCACCCATCAAACACGCCTCCGGCAAA
Source organism: Somniosus microcephalus (assembly GCF_052327205.1). Taxonomy (NCBI): domain Eukaryota; kingdom Metazoa; phylum Chordata; class Chondrichthyes; order Squaliformes; family Somniosidae; genus Somniosus; species Somniosus microcephalus. Next base: position 225,973,367 of record NC_140995.1, read on the forward strand.
ATTGCGCGGAGGTGGGTTCTGAACCCGCCCTCAGTTTTTGCCATTTTGCCAACTGTCCCACCTCCAAACCCGCCTCCTCGGGGCTGGGGAAATCGCCCCCATAGTGCTTATGTTACTGGACTAGTAATCCAGAGGCCTCGACTAATGATCCGCAGATATGAGTTCAAATCCCACCACGTCAGCTAGGGAATTTAAATTCAATTAAATAAATTAAATTAAATTAAAATCTAGTATCAGTGATAGTGACCTTGTAACTATTGTCATAAAATTATCATAAAAACCCATCAGAGTCACTAATGTCCTTCAGGGAAGGAAATCTGCCATCCTTACATGGTCTGGCCTATATGTGACTCCAGACCCACAGCAATGTTGTTGACTCTTAACTGCCCTCTGAAATGGCCTAGCAAGCTACTCAGTTGTATTCAAGAGAGTGGATTACTGCCAACTTCTCGAGGCCAATTAGAGATGGGCATAACTGCTGGCCTTGCCAGCGACGTCCACATCCTGTGAGTGATTAGTTTTTAAAAAGGAAGAAGCATCACACTGGTTCTCTGTGGAATGCATTTCCTTTTTAAGGATGCCAGCGTGGGGCCCACAGAAGCAACAGTGTTCTTCATGAAGAATCCAGATGCACAAATCACTAAAAGTGAGTGCAGCGGTACAAAGAGTGATCAAAAAGCCGAATGGTCTCCATCTCAACAGAGTTGGAATAGAATGGGGAGGAAGTTATGCTTCAGTTGTGCAGACGTTTGGTCAGACCCTATCTGGAGTACTGTGCTCAGTTTATGACCCTATCTGGAGTACTGTGCTCAGTTTATGGCCCTATCTGGAGTACTGCGCTCAGTTTACGGCCCTATCCGGAGTACTGTGCTCAGTTTACTGCCCTATCTGGAGTACTGTGCTCAGTTTACGGCCCTATCTGGAGTACTGCGCTCAGTTTATGGCCCCATCTGGAGTACTGTGCTCAGTTTATGGCCCTATCTGGAGTACTGCGCTCAGTTTACGGCCCTATCTGGAGTACTGTGCTCAGTTTGAGGCCCTATCTGGAGTACTGTGCTCAGTTTATGGCCCTATCTGGAGTAATGTGCTCAGTTTCCGGCCCTATCTGGAGTACTGTGCTCAGTTTACGGCCCTATCTGGAGTACTGTGCTCAGTTTGGGGCCCTATCTGGAGTACTGCGCTCAGTTTACGGCCCTATCTGGAGTACTGCGCTCAGTTTACGGCCCTATCTGGAGTACTGTGCTCAGTTTCCGGCCCTATCTGGAGTACTGTGCTCAGTTTATGGCCCTATCTGGAGTAATGTGCTCAGTTTCCGGCCCTATCTGGAGTACTGTGCTCAGTTTGGGGCCCTATCTGGAGTACTGTGCTCAGTTTATGGCCCTATCTGGAGTAATGTGCTCAGTTTCCGGCCCTATCTGGAGTACTGTGCTCAGTTTACGGCCCTATCTGGAGTACTGTGCTCAGTTTGGGGCCCTATCTGGAGTACTGCGCTCAGTTTACGGCCCTATCTGGAGTACTGTGCTCAGTTTATGGCCCTATCTGGAGTAATGTGCTCAGTTTCCGGCCCTATCTGGAGTACTGAGCTCAGTTTGGGGCCCTATCTGGAGTACTGTGCTCAGTTTCCGGCCCTATCTGGAGTACTGTGCTCAGTTTGGGGCCCCATCTGGAGTACTGCGCTCAGTTTACGGCCCTATCTGGAGTACTGTGCTCAGTTTACGGCCCTATCTGGAGTACTGCGCTCAGTTTACGGCCCCATCTGGAGTAATGCGCTCAGTTTACGGCCCCATCTGGAGTACTGTGTCCATTTACGGCCCTATCTGGAGTACTGTGCTCAGTTTGAGGCCCTATCTGGAGTACTGTGCTCAGTTTGGGGCCCTATCTGGAGTACTGTGCTCAGTTTACGGCCCTATCTGTAGTACTGTGCTCAGTTTGAGGCCCTATCTGGAGTACTGTGCTCAGTTTGAGGCCCTATCTGGAGTACTGTGCTCAGTTTGAGGCCCTATCTGGAGTACTGCGCTCAGTTTACGGCCCTATCTGGAGTACTGTGTTCAGTTTGGGGCCCTATCTGGAGTACTGTGCTCAGTTTACGGCCCTATCTGGAGTACTGTGTTCAGTTTGGGGCCCTATCTGGAGTACTGAGCTCAGTTTGGGGCCCTATCTGGAGTACTGCGCTCAGTTTACGGCCCTATCTGGAGTACTGTGTTCAGTTTGGGGCCCTATCTGGAGTACTGTGCTCAGTTTGGGGCCCTATCTGGAGTACTGTGCTCAGTTTGGGGCCCTATCTGGAGTACTGTGCTCAGTTTGGGGCCCTATCTGGAGTACTGTGCTCAGTTTACGGCCCCATCTGGAGTACTGTGCTCAGTTTGGGGCCCTATCTGGAGTACTGTGCTCAGTTTACGGCCCTAGCTGGAGTACTGCGCTCAGTTTGAGGCCCTATCTGGAGTACTGTGCTCAGTTTGGGGCCCTATCTGGAGTACTGTGCTCAGTTTGGGGCCCTATCTGGAGTACTGTGCTCAGTTTGGGCCCTATCTGGAGTACTGTGCTCAGTTTGAGGCCCTATCTGGAGTACTGTGCTCAGTTTACGGCCCTATCTGGAGTACTGTGCTCAGTTTGGGGCCCTATCTGGAGTACTGTGCTCAGTTTGGGCCCTATCTGGAGTACTGTGCTCAGTTTGGGGCCCTATCTGGAGTACTGTGCTCAGTTTGGGGCCCTATCTGGAGTACTGTGCTCAGTTTGGGGCCCTATCTGGAGTACTGTGCTCAGTTTGGGGCCCTATCTGGAGTACTGTGCTCAGTTTGAGGCCCTATCTGGAGTACTCTGCTCAGTTTACGGCCCCATCTGGAGTACTGCGCTCAGTTTGAGGCCCTATCTGGAGTACTGTGCTCAGTTTGAGGCCCTATCTGGAGTACTGCGCTCAGTTTGCGGCCCCATCTGGAGTACTGTGCTCAGTTTGATGCCCTATCTGGAGTACTGTGCTCAGTTTGGGGCCCCATCTGGAGTACTGTGCTCAGTTTGGGGCCCTATCTGGAGTACTGTGCTCAGTTTGGGGCCCTATCTGGAGTACTGTGCTCAGTTTGGGGCCCTATCTGGAGTACTGTGCTCAGTTTGGGCCCTATCTGGAGTACTGTGCTCAGTTTGAGGCCCTATCTGGAGTACTGTGCTCAGTTTACGGCCCTATCTGGAGTACTGTGCTCAGTTTGGGGCCCTATCTCGAGTACTGTGCTCAGTTTGGGCCCTATCTGGAGTACTGTGCTCAGTTTGGGGCCCTATCTGGAGTACTGTGCTCAGTTTGGGGCCCTATCTGGAGTACTGTGCTCAGTTTGGGGCCCTATCTGGAGTACTCTGCTCAGTTTACGGCCCCATCTGGAGTACTGCGCTCAGTTTGAGGCCCTATCTGGAGTACTGTGCTCAGTTTGAGGCCCTATCTGGAGTACTGCGCTCAGTTTGCGGCCCCATCTGGAGTACTGTGCTCAGTTTGATGCCCTATCTGGAGTACTGTGCTCAGTTTCCGGCCCTATCTGGAGTACTGTGCTCAGTTTGGGGCCCTATCTGGAGTACTGTGCTCAGTTTCCGGCCCTATCTGGAGTACTGTGCTCAGTTTGGGGCCCCATCTGGAGTACTGCGCTCAGTTTGGGCCCTATCTGGAGTACTGAGCTCAGTTTGGGGCCCTATCTGGAGTACTGCGCTCAGTTTACGGCCCTATCTGGAGTACTGAGCTCAGTTTGGGGCCCTATCTGGAGTACTGAGCTCAGTTTGGGGCCCTATCTGGAGTACTGCGCTCAGTTTACGGCCCTATCTGGAGTACTGTGCTCAGTTTATGGCCCTATCTGGAGTACTGCGCTCAGTTTACGGCCCCATCTGGAGTACTGCGCTCAGTTTACGGCCCTATCTGGAGTACTGCGCTCAGTTTGAGGCCCCATCTGGAGTACTGTGCTCAGTTTGGGGCCCTATCTGGAGTACTGCGCTCAGTTTGGGGCCCTATCTGGAGTACTGCGCTCAGTTTGAGGCCCTATCTGGAGTACTGTGCTCAGTTTGAGGCCCTATCTGGAGTACTGTGCTCAGTTTACGGCCCCATCTGGAGTACTGCGCTCAGTTTACGGCCCTATCTGGAGTACTGTGTTCAGTTTGGGGCCCTATCTGGAGTACTGAGCTCAGTTTGGGGCCCTATCTGGAGTACTGCGCTCAGCTTACGGCCCTATCTGGAGTACTGTGTTCAGTTTGGGGCCCTATCTGGAGTACTGTGCTCAGTTTGGGGCCCTATCTGGAGCACTGTGCTCAGTTTACGGCCCCATCTGGAGTACTGTGCTCAGTTTACGGCCCTATCTGGAGTACTGTGCTCAGTTTGGGGCCCTATCTGGAGTACTGTGCTCAGTTTGGGGCCCTATCTGGAGTACTGTGCTCAGTTTGGGTCCCTAGCTGGAGTACTGTGCTCAGTGTACGGCCCTATCTGGAGTACTGTGCTCAGTTTGGGGCCCTATCTGGAGTACTGTGCTCAGTTTGGGCCCTATCTGGAGTACTGTGCTCAGTTTGGGGCCCTATCTGGAGTACTGTGCTCAGTTTGGGGCCCTATCTGGAGTACTGTGCTCAGTTTGGGGCCCTATCTGGAGTACTCTGCTCAGTTTACGGCCCCATCTGGAGTACTGCGCTCAGTTTGGGGCCCTATCTGGAGTACTGTGCTCAGTTTGGGCCCTATCTGGAGTACTGAGCTCAGTTTGGGGCCCTATCTGGAGTACTGTGCTCAGTTTGGGCCCTATCTGGAGTACTGAGCTCAGTTTGGGGCCCTATCTGGAGTACTGCGCTCAGTTTACGGCCCTATCTGGAGTACTGAGCACAGTTTGGGGCCCTATCTGGAGTACTGAGCTCAGTTTGGGGCCCTATCTGGAGTACTGTGCTCAGTTTGGGGCCCTATCTGGAGTACTGAGCTCATTTTGGGGCCCTATCTGGGGTACTGAGCTCAGTTTGTGGCCCTATCTGGAGTACTGTGCTCAGTTTGAGGCCCTATCTGGAGTGCTGTGCTCAGTTTGGGGCCCTATCTGGAGTGCTGTGCTCAGTTTCCGGCCCTAGCTGGAGTACTGCGCTCACTTTGGGGCCCTATCTGGAGTACTGTGCTCAGTTTGAGGCCCTATCTGGAGTACTGAGCTCAGTTTGGGGCCCTATCTGGAGTACTGAGCTCCGTTTGGGGCCCTATCTGGAGTACTGAGCTGAGTTTGGGGCCCTATCTGGAGTACTGAGCTTAGTTTGGGGCCCTATCTGGAGTACTGTGCTCAGTTTGAGGCCCTATCTGGAGTACTGCGCTCAGTTTGGGGCCCTATCTGGAGTACTGTGCTCAGTTTGGGGCCCTACCTGGAGTACTGTGCTCAGTTTGGGGCCCTATCTGGAGTACTGCGCTCAGTTTGGGGCCCTATCTGGAGTACTGCGCTCAGTTTACGGCCGTATCTGGAGTACTGCGCTCAGTTTGGGGCCCTATCTGGAGTACTGTGCTCAGTTTGAGGCCCTATCTGGAGTACTGTGTTCAGTTTACGGCCGTATCTGGAGTACTGTGCTCAGTTTACGGCCCTATCTGGAGTCCTGTGCTCTGTTTACGGCCCTATCTGGAGTACTGCGCTCAGTTTGGGGCCTTATCTGGAGTACTGTGCTCAGTTTGGGGCCCTATCTGGAGTCCTGTGCTCAGTTTACGGCCCTACTTGGAGTACTGCGCTCAGTTTGGGGCCCTATCTGGAGTACTGTGTTCAGTTTGGGGCCCTATCTGGAGTACTGTGCTCTGTTTACGGCCCTATCTGGAGTACTGCGCTCAGTTTGGGGCCTTATCTGGAGTACTGTGCTCAGTTTGGGGCCCTATCTGGAGTACTGTGCTCTGTTTACGGCCCTATCTAGAGTACTGCGCTCAGTTTGGGGCCTTATCTGGAGTACTGTGTTCAGTTTGGGGCCCTATCTGGAGTACTGCGCTCAGTTTATGGCCCTATCTGGAGTACTGTGCTCTGTTTACGGCCCTATCTGGAGTACTGCGCTCAGTTTGGGGCCTTATCTGGAGTACTGTGCTCAGTTTGGTGCCCTATCTGGAGTACTGCGCTCAGTTTGGGGCCCTATCTGGAGTACTGCGCTCAGTTTGAGGCCCCATCTGGAGTACTGTGCTCAGTTTGAGGCCCTATCTGGAGTACTGTGCTCAGTTTGGGGCCCTATCTGGAGTACTGTGCTCAGTTTGAGGCCCTATCTGGAGTACTGTGCTCAGTTTGGGGCCCTATCTGGAGTACTGTGCTCAGTTTGGGGCCCTATCTGGAGTACTGTGCTCAGTTTCCGGCCCTATCTGGAGTATTGTGCTCAGTTTGGGGCCCTATCTGGAGTACTGCGCTCAGTTTGGGGCCCTATCTGGAGTACTGTGCTCAGTTTATGGCCCTATCTGGAGTACTGTGTTCAGTTTGGGGCCCTATCTGGAGTACTGTGTTCAGTTTATGGCCCTATCTGGAGTACTGCGCTCAGTTTGGGGCCCTATCTGGAGTACTGTGTTCAGTTTGGGGCCCTATCTGGAGTACTGCGCTCAGTTTGGGGCCCTATCTGGAGTACTGTGTTCAGTTTGGGGCCCTATCTGGAGTACTGCGCTCAGTTTACGGCCGTATCTGGAGTACTGCGCTCAGATTGAGGCCCTATCTGGAGTACTGTGCTCAGTTTATGGCCCTATCTGGAGCACTGTGTTCAGTTTGGGGCCCTATCTGGAGTACTGCGCTCAGTTTGCGGCCCTATCTGGAGTACTGCGCTCAGTTTGGGGCCCTATCTGGAGTACTGAGCTCAGTTTGAGGCCCTATCTGGAGCACTGTGCTCAGTTTACGGCCCTATCTGGAGTACTGCGCTCAGTTTACGGCCCTATCTGGAGTACTGTGCTCAGTTTACGGCCCCATCTGGAGTACTGTGCTCAGTTTGGGGCCCCATGTGGAGTAATGCGCTCAGTTTGCGGCCCTATCTGGAGTACTGCGCTCAGTTTGAGGCCCTATCTGGAGTACTGTGTTCAGGTTACGGCCCTATCTGGAGTACTACGCTCAGTTTGAGGCCCTATCTGGAGTACTGCGCTCAGTTTGGGGCCCTATCTGGAGTACTGTGCTCAGTTTACGGCCCTATCTGGAGTACTGTGCTCAGTTTGAGGCCCTATCTGGAGTACTGTGTTCAGTTTACGTCCCTATCTGGAGTACTGTGCTCAGTTTATGGCCCTATCTGGAGTACTGTGCTCAGTTTACGGCCCTATCTGGAGTACTGTGCTCAGTTTGGGGCCCTATCTGGAGTACTGTGCTCAGTTTGGGGCCCTATCTGGAGTACTGTGCTCAGTTTGGGCCCTATCTGGAGTACTGTGCTCAGTTTATGGCCCTATCTGGAGTACTGTGCTCAGTTTACGGCCCTATCTGGAGTACTGCGCTCAGTTTGGGGCCCTATCTGGAGTACTGTGCTCAGTTTGGGGCCCTATCTGGAGTACTGTGCTCAGCTTGGGCCCTATCTGGAGTACTGCGCTCAGTTTGGGCCCTATCTGGAGTACTGTGCTCAGTTTGGGGCCCTATCTGGAGTACTGCGCTGAGTTTGGGGCCCTATCTGGAGTACTGTGCTCAGTTTGGGGCCCTATCTGGAGTACTGTGCTCAATTTGGGGCCCTATCTGGAGTACTGTGCTCAGTTTGGGGCCCTATCTGGAGTACTGCGCTCAGTTTGGGGCCCTATCTGGAGTACTGCGCTCAGTTTGGGGCCCTATCTGGAGTACTGCGCTCAGTTTGGGGCCCTATCTGGAGTACTGTGCTCAGTTTACGGCCCTATCTGGAGTACTGCGCTCAGTTTGGGGTCCTATCTGGAGTACTGTGCTCAGTTTGGGGCCCTATCTGGAGTACTGCACTCAGTTTGGGGCCCTATCTGGAGTACTGAGCTCAGTTTGGGGCCCTATCTGGAGTACTGTGCTCAGTTTGGGGCCCCACAGCTCAGGAGGGATATATTGGCCCTGGAAGCGGTAGAGTCCAGATTCACCAGAATGAAACCAGGGTTTAAAGGGTTAAATGATGAGGACAGGTTGCATAAACTTGGCTTGTATTCTTGCGTTTAGAAGGTTGCTGGGTGATCCAATCGGTGTTTAAAATGATGAAGGGTTTCGATTGGGTTTCAAGGGGTATGGATGAAAGGTGGGAAATGGATTGAGGTACAGATGAGCCATTATCTAATTGAATTTCAGAACAGGCTGAATGGCCTCCCCCTTTCCCTATCTGTTGGTTACAGAGGCCTAGGAATATATCATCTATCTGAGCAACGATGGAAATTGGTGAAAAACACCGAGACCTGAGGCCTAAAAGACAGAAGTAAATACTGTAACAAGATAATATAGGACAGCATTTGTGTTACAAATAAAATTAAAAAGTGACTTGTGTTCACCTGTCCACAAATTATCTGATTTCAGCAAAATCCCAGCTCTTTGGTGAATTGACAAGAACTGGCCCACTGAGGTCACTGTCTGGCCTCTGACACAATCTTCTCTTTGTTGCTAACAACCCGTTTGGCTTCAAGTCGAAAACAAGGTGTAAAGCACCTTGTTAATGTTCTAGGGAATAAAGAGACAGGAGAATTGGAGGAACATTTTGTACATTTTGTGTCTCATGTTGTAAAATCTCCAATTCGTAAAATTCAGGTATTTGGTTCACTCACAGGAACAGGTCCAGATGAGGTCACTTTGTGACCTGTGGCCATGGTTTTGTTCCTTCTCCTCTCATGACTTCAACATGAAAAGAAGATGTAAAGCACCTTGTAAATGTTACTGAGAAGAGGGGCCAAGGGATGACCCGTGTCTCTTATTGCAAAGTAACAAAATCAACTCAGTACCTCGCTGAAAAACAGGGTCATTGTAAATGTCGGTGAGATCTGGACCACCCAAAGTTCACTGAAGTAAAGCCGACCTCCAAAGGCAGATCTGAAGCCAAATTCCAATTGTCCATCCCGACATTTACAGGGTCTGCATTTCAGAGCAATACGGGGATCTGATTTTCATCTTTGTAGATTGTTCAAGTGCTCTTCAATCCCGGGGCTCAATGCTTGTCCCTTATGTGGGTTTGTTTAAAGAAAATGAGAGAGTGAGGAAAATAACACAATGAGAATGGAGCTGTACAAGTTTTAACCAGGAACATATGTTACTGGGTCATGACACAGTATGCTCACACTGTATCAGCAGAATCATGTTGATGTAACAGGGATGAAGTGGGTGCAGTCGGCAAAGCTGCTATGCTGACCGCGAGAAACCGGTGTTGTGTGAGGTCCTTGTTTGAATGCCGATAGTAAGCTGCGAGCACAAGGCTCACTTGTTTCCTCCTCAGTAAAGCCTTGGTGTCCATGTGTAAAGGTTCTGATTTTGAACAGGAAGTAGCTTTACCCGGTCGGAGTTAATGAATCGAGCTCAAGTTCCAACATAGCACTGGGACACCAGTTGCGGATTATTTGTCCCACTCGGAGCCTCACAGAACATCATCACCTTCCCTCTGCTGCAACCTAGCAAGATTTTAACACTAATCAAAGGGTTCAGTCTGGTTCTGACTTTACATTATCGAGTACAAAACCAGCCTGTCATCTCCATGTCTCCAATTATAAGATGTGTTTTTGACAACAGATTCCAGCTGCCAACAAATCGTTGCTTTTCCTAATGATTTTTTTTTTGCATGTGCATAACGGTTGCATTAATCAACAAAAGGGAAACACATTTAGTTGTGACATTGGATGATACTCTGGTGTTTTATTCATAGAATTAGAATTTACAGCACAGAAACAGGCCATTCAGCCCAACTGGTCTATGCCACTATTTATGCTCCACACGAGCCTCCTCCTAACCTACTTCCTCTCAACCTGCCAACATATCCCTCTATTCCTTTCTCCCTCATGCACTTATCAAGCTTCCCCTTAAATGCATCTGTGCTATTCACCTCAACTACTCCCTGTGGTAGCGAGTTCCACATTCTCACCACTCTCTGGGTAAAGAAGTTTCTCCGGGCTGACTTATGGGTTTATTATTGACTATCTTATATTCATAAACACTAGTTTTGGATTCACCCATGGGTGGAAAAATCTTCTCTATGTCTATATTATCAAACCCTTTCAAAATTTTAAAGATCTCTATCAGTTCAGCCCTCAGTTTTCTCTTTTCTACAGAAAAGAGACCCAGCCTGATAACAGTTGGTTAATGTGTCTTTGAGCACTGGAACAGACGCGTGGGGCCCCTGAGTTAATGTCTCACCCTGTAGGTCGGCACCTCCATCAGTGTCAAACTTCCCAGGCCTCTTGGATAAGTCCTTTACTCATTAAACAGATTCCTATAATGAGAGACATTAATATGTTTGATAACTCACTTCATTTATTATTGACAAAAACGTGAATCTTAAACTCTCGAACCAACCAATCAGAGTAAAACACATTAGGCCCGCGCTCAAAACTCACTGTGCGTGGAGTTACTGAGGACCCATGAAGATGGCTTCTCTAAGCCTGATCACACCCCAGGGTCTCAAAGTGCAGCAAAAGTCTTTCTTACTTTCCAAGTAAAGACATGGCATCTCTTTCTATCATTTTCTGTTATGGTTCTCTTCCTGCTGGATGCAACACTATCATGAGACGAGAGGCCCCCTGCCTTTTCACACCAAACTGTTACTTCCCATCGTTGCTTTTCTCCGAGCAATAGCTTTGTTGCAAACAACCTTTGAAGCTCTTACACGACACCCTGCTGTGATGAAAAGCCTGTGCTTCAAAAACCTCTGTCTGTTATCAGCATCAGTGAGGGGAAAAGACAGGCTTTCCGAGAACACAATTTAAACCAATTCTGCCTACATTTTTTATATTCGTCCCTGGGATTTGGGCATTGCTGGCAAGGCCAGCATTTATTGCCTATCCGCAATTGCCCTTGAGAAGATGGTGGTGAGCCACCTTCTTAATCCGCTGCAGACCGTGTGGTGAAGATACTCCCGTAGTGTTGTTAGGGAGGGAGGTACAGGATTTTGACCCAGCAAAGATGAAGGAATGGCGATATATTTCTGAGTTAGGATGGTGTGTGTGACTTGGAGGTGATGGTTTTCCCATGCGCCTGCTGCCTTTCTCCTTCTAGGTGGTAGAGGTAACGGGTTTTGGAGGTGCTGTCGAAGAAGCCTTGTTGAGTTGCTGCAAGATGGTACACACTGCAGCCACGGTGCAATGGTGGTGGAGGGAGTGAATGTTTAAGGTGGTGACTGGGGAGCTAATCAAGGAGGCTGCTTTGTCCTGAACTCACATCTTTCTCCAGTTTCTCTCAAATCTCCCCTCATGACCTCTCCGCGCTCATCTTGTCCATGTGACACACCTCCTGCTCCCTCGACCCTATTCCCACCAAACTGCTGACCACCCAACTTCCTTTTCTGGCTGCCATGTTAGCTGACATTGTTAATGGTTCTCTCTCCTCAAATGTGCCATCATCACCCCTCTCCTCACAAAACCAACCCTTGACCTCTCTGTCCTTGAAAACTACCGCCCCATCTCCAACCTCCCTTTCCTCTCCAAAGTCCTTTAACGTGTTGTTGCCTCCCAAATCCGTGCCCATCTGAAGGCTAAAGGAATCAAGGGATGTGGGGAGAAAGCAGGGACAGCGTACTGAATTCGGATGATCAGCCATGATCTCATTAAATGGCAGAACAGGCTCGAGGGGCCGAATGGCCTACTGCTGCTCCTATCTTCTATGTTTCTATGTTTCCCGCAACTCCATGTTTGAATCCCTCCAATCAGGTTTCCACCCCTGCCACAGTACCGAAACGGCTCTCATCAAAGTCACAAATGACATCCTGTGACAAAGGTAAACTATCCCTCCTCGTCCTTCTTCAGTTGTCTGCAGCCTTTGACACGGTTGACCACTCCATCCTCCTCCAACCCTTCTCCACCGTCGTCCAGCTGGGTGGGTCTGCACTCGCCTGATTCCATTCTAATCTATCTAATCGTAGCCAGAGAATCACCTGAAATGGCTTCTCTTCCCGCTCCCTCATCATTACCTCTGGTGTCCCCAAGGATCTATCCTTGCCTTCTCCTATTTCCCATCTACATGCTGGCCCTTGGCGACATCATCTGAAAACAGAGTACCAGGTTCCACATGAACGCTGACGACACCCAGCTCTACCTCACCACCACTTCTCTCGACCCCTCCACGGTCACTAAATTGTCAAACTGCTTGTCTGACATACAGTCTGAATGAGCAGAAATTTTCTCCAATTAAATATTGGGAAGACCGAAGCCATTATTTTCAGTCCCTGTCACAAACTCCATTCCCTAGCCAAATGCTCCATCCCTCTCCCTAATATCTGTCTGAGGCTGAGCCACACTGTTCGCAACCTTGGCGTCATATTTGACCCTGAAATGAGCTTCCGACCACATAGCTGCGGCATAACTAAGACCGCCTATTTCCGCCCTTGCCTCAGCTCATCTGCTGCTGAAACCCTCAGCTATGCCTTGGTTACCTCTAGATTTGACTATTCCAATGCAGTCCTGGATGGCCTCCCACGTTCTACCCTATGTAAACTTGAAATCATCCAAAACTCAGCTGCCCATGTCCTCACTTGCACCAAGTTCCGTTCACCCATCACCCCTGCGCTCGCTGACCTACATTGTCTCTTGGTTAAGCAACGCCTTGATTTAAAAATTCTCATCCTTGTTTTCAAATTTCTCCATGGCCTCGCCCCTCCATTTCTCTGTAATCTCCTCCAGCCCTACAACTGCCCCCCCACCCCCGAGATATCTGCGCTCCTCTAATTCTGCCCTCTTGAGCATCCCTGACTATAATCGCTCAACCATTGGTGGCCGTGCCTTCTGTTGCCTAGGTCTTATGCCTTGGAATTCCCTGCCTAAACCTCTCCGCCTCTCTACCTCTCTTTCCTCCTTTAAGATGCTCCTTAAAACCTACCTCTTTGACCATCCAGCCTAATTTCTCCTTATGTGGCTTGGTGTTAAATTTTTTTGTCTTCTCCTGTGAAGCACCTTGGGAAGTTTTACTATGTCAAAGGCGCTATACAAATACAAGTTGTTGTTTTTGTTGTTGTTGGATAGTGTCGAGCTTCTTGAGTGTTGTTGGAGCTGCACTCATCCAGGAGCGTATTCCATCACACTCCTGACTTGTGCCTTGTAGATGGTGGAAAGGCTTTGGGGAGTCATTAAAAAATGGCTGCCCCGGGTGTTCAGACTTCCCTGGAGCCGACACTCTGAGAGTTAATGATTTCTAAATCCATCACAAGGTTTGAACGAAGAAACATTCCCAGAATCAATTATCTACAGTTTTTCTTCAGCACATAAAGTTCTTGTCTAAATGATTTGAAAACATCTTCGGAAAACAGTATAAACAGAGCTGAACTCGCTGCTCAAACACCAATTCCTCCTGAAGCTGCTGAGAGTGATTCAGTGCGTTCAGCAGTGATTGGAATGGACACCAAGATGCTGAGATGCTGCTTAATTTGTTCTGTCCTCCTCAGGCTTCAAATTGTAGGAACGGAAGCAGGTCAAGAGCTGAACAATTTCTGCAATGGAGTTAACTGCCCTGAGAGCACAACAATCCTGCCAGAAATATTACGTATAATTAGGAGTCTACGGCATCGTAATATTGTTTTACCAATTTATCATCCGGAATTCTCCACATCTCCAGCTGTAAGTTTGACAGAAATCCCGGAGAAATGGCATTAACAACAGTTTACACCTTTACTCTAGATTTCCACCAGTCTTCTGCTGAATTCCCCGTGGGAGAGCAGGAGAACTCCCACAGGAATTCTACCCAAGTTTTCCGATCAAAGGGGTGATGTTTCAGGCTCCCACCCGGGAAAATCGTGGCAGTAGCGCCCCGAAAACAGCAGTCAATGAAACACCGACCCATTGCCGCCATCGCGGTGGCAATCTTCCCCCACCCCGGGCCTACCGCCAGCCGGCCGCAGCGGGCCTGAGTCAGGCGGTAGGCCCAGTTTAAATTCACATTGGAGTCCTGTGTCGTATGCAAGACCCCGACTGTCATTTTGAGCTGAACTGGGGAGACTGTGCGCCGTGCACACTCCGACCAATATCAGCTGGTGTCCCAGCCCAAGAGGAGCCTGGAGATAAGTTCCTCTTAGTTTTGGTGGGGCCGGGAGGGACAGGAGGGATCCTCCATGCTCCATAAAACCAGGCTGGGCAGCTGCCGCTCTGGCTCCCTCTATCCAGACATTGGAGCACCCCCGACATGGACTGACCTGCTTCGGCCTAGAGGCCGGCAGGACCACCTGATAATGCGGCTGCCCTGGGGATGCTCACTCTCCAGCAACCTGCTGTTATTGAGGCCGAATTATCTCAGCAGTAATTCCTCTAATCAGTGATGTACAGCCGGAAATGGAAGCCTTATTATCTTCATCCTGTCAGCTTGAGCTGGATTCAAATCAGGTCCCTCAAGATGAAAGGATGATTTCCTGTCAACTTTACCACCCGGCCCACAGCTCAGCGCACTCGTCTCAGGCAAGTCAAAGCTGGTATTACCATCTCGTCTCGCCTTGAATATCTCTTAATGTCTCTTCACCTCCCACAGACCTTCCCTTTTGTTCTTTCATCCCCTCCCCCATTTCCCAGCCCCCAAACTTGCTTCTTAATCTGTTTCATTTCCTGCTTTTTTCTCAGTCCTGACGCAGGGTCTTCGACCTGAAACATTGACTCTGTTTCTCTCTCCACGGATGTTGCCTGGCCTGCTGAGGTTTTCCAGCGTTTTCTGTTGTTAAGTCAAAGCTTCAACACTGTTTCCCCAGTGGTTGGTGCTCAGAAACGTTGACATTTCTCTGTTTAGATAATGTGGCAACACTGCACCTGAACAAAAACAGAAAATGCTGGAAATACTCAGCAGATTCAGGCAGCATCTGTGGAGAGAGAAACAGAGTTAACGTTTCAGGTCAATGACCCTTCGTCAGAACTGGAAAAAGCTGGAGATGGAACAGGTTTTTAAGCAAGTGTAGGGGCAGGAAAAGGGGGGAGGGGAGGAAAAATAAAAGGGAAGGTCTGTGATAGCATGGAAGGCAGGAGAGATTAAGAGACATTAAGAGCGATTAAGAGATGGTGCAAGGCAAAAGGAGATGGTAATGGGACAAGTTAAGAAACAAATTATGGCTCTAGATGAAATGTAAATGCCACTGGCAGAAGGAAAGACAGCCGTCATGTGGGAGAGAGAAAAAAATAAAATAAAATAAATGGGAAAAAAGGATAGGGGCAGAGGTTATGGTCTGAAATTGTTGAACTCTATGTTGAGTCCAGAAGGCTGTAAAGTGCCTAATTGAAAGATGAGGTGCTGTACCTGGACATGTGGTCATTAGCACTCATTCTGTGTGGAAGAGTTTTACTGATATTCTCCGTATATTTTCATTGAAAACTCATGGGGAAGGAGCAAGGCCCAGAGTGCAGGGCACCACCAAGGGTGAAAGAGTGAGAGAGAAAGGAAGGTGAATCAGGAAGTGCTGATGCCAAGAGTCCCATCAAAAACTCCGAACTCTCTGTAAGGCCCAGTCCATCCAAGACATGAATACTGCCGCCACACCTGAGCACCTGGACAGTCCCCTCAACACAGATGTGTTTCAGTAACTGTACAGTTGTGCCGTGTGGTAATATCTTTTCACTTATTCCCTTAGGATTATCAAGAGAAGAAATTTCCATCCGCCGAAATGATTGAAACAGAAGTTAATGCAATGGATGTGATGCAAGCACTACATAGTGGCATCGACAAACTTCTGGAATATTCAGGATCTTCGAATGCTGCAGAAACTTCAGATTATCCTCAATGTAACAACATGGAATGTCAAGCAAACTTTCGCTGTTTGACCAGTCTTATTTTTTAATGCTTCCAACATTACGACAGTGACCTCACTTCAAATATATTTCATTGGCTGTAAAGTGCTTTGGGACATCCTGAGGTTGTGAAAGGCGCTATATAAATGAAGTATTTTTCTTTGTTTAATTTGAAACTGCCAGTACAGAGAGACACACAGGCCCCACATTTTCACAGTTGGCAATCCCGGTGGTTTGTTCTGGGAATGTGCCCACCGCTGGCCTCCAACACACCCCTGGCCAGAGTTTGTGGGGTCAATGGGAGGGCTGCTTATTTAGGGTGTTACTTTGACACCCACCTGCCCTGTGCCCCATGAACCTGGTGTGGTCATCACCTCACGGGAGGGTGGAATTTTGAGTCCCCCCCCAAACCCCAGTCATGGCCCCCCGAGTGTGGAAATTGTCCTTGCTGGGTTGTATCCCACCAGTGGAGCCCTTATGTGCCCCTGTGGAGGCCATTACATATCACCTTTCTCAGTGTGCCAGGCCCCATGGGAGGATCTCCTGCTGAGGGAATCCACATTCCCGCCCCTAACTCAGCCCACCATTCGCCAGGTAGAAGTTTTTTTTCCTTACAACGCATAAACAAAAATGACAAAGCTCCAATGTAACCAGGTCTCCCCTGTTTCCTCAGCATTTGCAGTGGTTTCCGGACGAAGTTACCATGGAGACCAGTAGAAGCACTCTGGAATTTCAGGGTCACTATCTGATTCCACAGAGCCTGGCTATCGGCTGAAGTCGGGCACTGACAGTTCCGATATGGTGTGTGACCGAGCGCAGCGCGCGGGGTGCACGGTGCTGTCAGTTTCCTCGAGCACACAACAGCCAAACCGGCCATCCTTAAAGTGCTCGCTGGAGGCTGCCACCAAAAATGTAAGGACATTGTTTGATACTTAGCTGAATGTGGAGCCAGGAGGAGCAGCCGTTTGCAGGCCCCGCTTGCCCCCCCTGCCCTCACCTTCCAATTGCCACCACCTCCCCGGACTTATCTATTCCACTTGGTTGGCATCTCAGCCGGTCGATCTCACTCCCCCATCCCCCAACCCCCCAGCGACCAGCGAGCTGCCTCCTGAGCCACGAATGACACCTTTGGTTCCTGGGTAATATACAACTGAGGCCAATGGACCAATTAAAAAAAAAAAAATTCATAGGATGTGGGCATCACTGGAAAGTCCAGCATTTATTGCCCATCCCTAATTGCCTTTGAGAAGGTGGTGGTGAGCCGCCACCTTGAACCGCTGCAGTCCGTGTGGTGGAGGTACTCCCACAGTGCTATTTACAGAGGGAGTTCCAGGATTTTGACCCAGTGACGATGAAGGAACGGCGATATATTTCCAAGTCAGGATGGTGTGTTACTTTGAGGGGAACTTGGAGGTGATGGTATTCCCATGCTCCTGTTGCCCTTGTGGTTGCCCTAGGAGGTAGAGGTTGCAGGTTTGGGAGGTGCTTGCGAAGAAGCCTTGGCGAGTTGCTGCAGTGCATCTTGTAGATGGTACACACTGCAGCCACCGTACACCGGTGGTGAAGGGAATTAATGTTTAAGGTGGCGGATGGGGTGCCGATCAAGTGGGCTGCATTGTCCTGGATGGAGCTGAGCTTCTTGAGTGTTGTTGGAGCTGCACTCATCACTTCTTCTTCTTAGGCAGTCCCTCGGAGCCAAGGATGACTTGCTTCCACATTAAAAATGAGTTCTCAGGTGACTGATGAGTCCAATGCGGGACCTACAATCTCTGTCACAGGTGGGGCAGATGGTGGTTGAAGGGGCGGGTGGGTGGGGTGCTTGGGTTGACGTGCGCTCCTTGTGCTGCCTGCGCTTGGCTTCCACTTGCTCCCGGCGAAGAGACTCAAGGTGTTCGGCGCCTTCCCGGATGCTTCTCCTCCACTTTGTGCGGTCTTGGGCCAGGGATTCCCAGGTGTCGATGGGGATGTTACACTTTTTCAAGGAGGCTTTGAGGGTGCCCTTGAAGCGTTTCCTCTGCCCACCTGGGGCTCTCTTGCTGTGCCGGAGCTCCGAGTAGAGCGCTTGTTTTGGGAGTCTCGTATCGGGCATGTGGACAATATGACCCGTCCATCGGAGTTGATCGAGCGTGGTCAAAGCTTTGATGCTGGGGTTGTTGGCCTGAGCGAGAACACTGATGTTGGTGCGCCTATCCTGCCAATGGATTTGTAGGATCTTGCGGAGCCAGCGTTGGTGGTACCTCTCCAGTGCTTTGAGGTGCCTGCTGTACATGGTCCATGTCGCTGAGGCATACAGCAGGGCGGGTATCACTGCTGCTCTGTAGACCATGAGCTTCGTGCCGGGTTTGAGGTCCTGGTTTTTAAACACTCTCTTCCTCAGGCAAGCGAAGGCTGCACTGGCACACTGAAGGTGGTGTTGGACTTCGTCGTCAATGTCTGCCCTTGTGGACTGTAGGCTCCTGATGTATGGAAAGTGGTCCACGTTGTCCAAGGCCTTGTCGTGGATTTTGATAATCGGGGGGCAGTACTGTGTAGCGGGGGCGGGTTGGTAGAGGACCTTTGTCTTACGGATGTTTAGAGTAAGGCCCATGCTCTCATACGCTTTGGTGAAGGTGTTGACGATGGTTTGGAGTTCGACCTCCAAGTGAGCGCAGACACAAGCATCGTCTGCTTACTGTAATTCAACGACAGAGGATGGGATGACCTTGGATCTGGACTGGAGGCGACGGAGGTTGAACAGTTTCCTGTTTGTTCTGTAAATTAGCTCCACTCCAGTGGGGAGCTTACTGAGGGTGAGATGAAGCATTGCAGCAAGGAAGATCGAGAAGAGCGTTGGCGCAATGACACAGCCTTGTTTGACCCCGGTTCGTACGTGAATTGGGTTTGTGGTGAAGCCGTTGGTCAGGATCACGGCTTGCATGTCGTCGTGAAGCAGGCGGAGGATGGTGACAAACTTTTGAGGGCAGCCGTATTTGAGGAGGACACTCCATAATCCCTCATGGTTGACAGTGTCGAAGGCCTTTGTGAGATCAAAGAATGCCATGTACAGCAGTTGGTGCTGTTTCCTGCATTTCTCTTGTAATTGACGTGCGGGAAGATCATGTCCATTGTGCCTCTTAGTGGGCGGAATCCACATTGCAATTCTGGGAGGAGCTCTTCGGCCACTGTGGTTCCAGAATTCAGATATGCTCTGAGGGCATTTCCTCCTTTCCTCAGGCCATCCTTCATGTAAGACTTTGCTCAGCAGTATGAGTTGTGCATCTTTCTCTGTTCCTGCTCGGATCTCCTTCAGTTTTGAATCACTCACAGGTAAGCTGTTGTACACCATGTGTACCTGCACATCCATGCCTTCACTGAGGCTGCTGTCCTGGTAGCTAAGAGACTTTCTGGAGAGCGTGTCTGCGACAGGAATGTCTTTGCCTGGACGGTGAATGATTGTGAAGTCGTACTTCTGTAGCTGAAGGATCGTTCTCTGTAGCCTTGGTGGAGCTGCGGCTAGTGGTTTCCTCATGATTGACTCGAGGGGCTTGTGGTCGGATTCCACAATGACTTGTCAGCCATAGACATACTGGTGGAAATGCTTACATCCAAACAGAATTGCATATAGCTCTTTCTCGATTTGAGCATAGTTGATTTCACTGTCTGTGAGAGATCTGGAAGTGTAGCCGATGGGCTTAACTTCTTGCAGTAATACTGCACCTAGTCCGTGCTTTGACGCGTCCACTTGCAGTCTGAGCTCTTTGTTGGGGTCGAAGTAGACAAGAACTGGTCCTGGTTCTCTGGTGATTAGGTCTTTCATTTTCTGAAATGCTGTGTCGTGTTGTTTGTCCCACAGGAACTCATTGGATTGTTTGAGCAACTGACGCATGGGTGCGTTGATTTCGGGGAGGCTCGGGGCAAACTTGTCTAAGTAGTTAACCATGCCTAGTACTGTCTCTAGCTCTGCGCGGTTCTTCGGTGGCTCCATCTTCTTGATGGCGGAGATTTTCTCTGGATCCGGCTTAATGCCATCAGTTGAGAGGCGATGCCCGAAATAACTGATCTTGGTGGATCCGATTATGCTTTTCTCGGGGTTAAGCCGGATATCTTTCTCCCGTGATCTTTGTAGCATCGCACGGAGGTTCCTGTCATGTTCCTCTCTATTCCTGCCATAGATGAGGATGTCATCTACGATTGTGACTACTCCGTCGAGGCCTTCATAGGTTTCGTTGATCTTCCGCTGGAATTCATCCTGAGCTGAGATAAGACCAAATGGTAAACGCAGAAATCGGTAGCGTCCAAATGGCGTGTTGAACGTTGTTAGCTTAGATGACTCTTCTGTGAGTTTGATAGTCCAGTATCCTGATCGTGCATCCATTACACTGAAGTAACGTGCTCCCACTAGCTTGGGTGTGATGTCGTCTAGCATTGGTAGAGGGTAGTGAGGGTGTTTGATAGCCTTGTTCAAATCTCTGGGGTCGAGACAGACTCTGAGCTTACCTGTACGTGGTTTCTCAACCACTACTAACACGTTGACCCACTCTGTTGGTTCTGTTTCCTGGACGATGATTTCTGTATTCGCCATGCTCTGCAGCAACTCCTTCAGGTGACTATGTAGAGCAAGGGGTATCCTTCTCGGTGGGCAAACCACAGGGGTTGCTGCTGGGTCAAGGTGAATAGTGCATTCACCTGGGAATAGTCCGATTCCTTTGAAAACATCAGCAAACTCCTCCATGACTGTCTGCTTCTCAACTGGTGCTGTCAATGATAGCACTAGCTTGACGAGGTCCATGTCTAAACATGCCTTTAGACCTAGCACTGGAGGTGCTTGAGTATCAACAATGTACATGCATTTCATCACGCATATGCCTTTTACAATGAGCTGCTCACCCCCATAGCTGGTCAGTCTGCGTGAGGTGGGCTGTAGCTCACACTCATTCTTCAAGCTGTGATACTCACTCAGAGGAATTACATTAACCTGAGCTCCAGTGTCTAGTTTAAACTTAAGCTCTTTGCCCTGTTTTCCTATCTCAATATCGGCATAGGCTTGCTCAGTCTCTGAAATCTGTTTTTTCTGTGACACAGAATCAATAAACAGTTCCTCTGCATTTGGCTCTCTATCTGGCATTTGGCTGTCACTCACTGTGTATACTGCCCTTCCAAAAGCAGTCCTGCAAACTTTAGCAAAGTGGTTCTGTTGACCACATTTAGCACATTGCTTTCCTTTGGCAGGGCATTGCTCCTTTTCCCCATGCATCTTGTTTCCACAATATCCACAGTTTTTGAAGCGTTTTATGTCTGTGTCGCTCATTTTTAGAGCTCTCTCTGTTCTTTCTGTTCTGAAACACGCTCTCTGGGCAGTGTTCTTTGGTGTGTGTCTATTAACTGCGTGCACTGTCTGTTCACTCGAGCTGCTCGTGGCGCCGGTTATGGTTTTCAACTGTGCTTGGGCTATCTTGTGCGATCTAGCTATGTCCATAGCTTTGTCCAGCTTTAGCCCGGACCCAACATTCAAAAGTTTCCCTCTCACTTTAGCTGAATGTATTCCAAACATGATGCGGTCTCTGACCATCTCACCTTTATCTGCATATTCAAAGTCATTTACCAGCAGTTTTAACTCAGTCACGAACTGTTCAAACGACTCATTAGCTCCTTGTACTTTCTCCTGAAACTTGTACCTAGCAAATATCGTATTTGTCTTGGGCATCACATATGATTCAAAATAACTTTTCAGTACCTTTGCTTCATCCGCGGTGAGAGACCATGTGTTAAAAATGTCTCTCCCTTTTTCTCCGATCCACAGGAGTAGGTAGCTGCATCTTTCTTCCTCCCCTTTGCTTTTCAGCGGACCCGAAAACATCAACTGCACGTGTTGCTTGAACTTGCTCCATTCTCCAGGTAAGTTCAAAGATTACCAATCCATTCGAGGCAAGGGAGCTCCAACGATGTCCATTTCAAATCCCTGTTCTGACACCATGCCTTGTTTTGCACACTTGTACAAAAATAATAAATTGCAGGACAACGGAGTATTACAGTTCAAACTCTTTTATGAAGCATTAGGTCTGTGATCTCAATCATAAAGCACACTGGGGAAAAGATGGAGTTAGGACCCCTTACAGATGCCTACAGGCCAATGACAACTCAGCATGTGATCAAACATGAATATAATAGATATTCCTTACAGATGCCTGCGGGCCAATAATAATTCAATATGCAAATGTTACAAATATCTGTCACCCGAAAATCTGGGGTTGGGGAAGGGCAGGAATGGTGAATTTTGAGTGGTATCCAGATCAAGCAGGACTCCAGCTCATATAAGAAGCTTCCTAAATTCCAATTGTGGGTGGGCAATCAAGCCACCTTCCTCCATCTGTGTCTACATCAATCTTTGGAGGCGTGTCGGTGGAGATTCCCCGGCTAACCTGGGAATTACACTCAGTACCCCACCTGAGAACTGGACCATAGGATGGTCACAAGACTGGGTAACTGATCCCAGAGGGGTGGCACTTCTTTAAGATGATGCCCTTTTGCTCCCTGAGGAGAATTGAAGGAAACTTGCTTGTCTTTTCTCTTTGGCCCTTCCCATACAAGATACGGCTCCAATTGTCACCAATACAGCAGAGCCCTCTGTTGCACCTCTACAGACACCCACTGCAAATGGTCTCAGCCCTGCCATTTCAGATGAGTTTCAATCCCAAAGACATTTGAAGTGGTGGAGCAGGGCCCCCACAATTTCAGGGTCCAGAGTCTATAGTACAGGATGGAATTGCTAAGTATTTTGTGAATGGGGATTTAATCAGGGCCAGTCAGCACAGATTTCTAAACGGCAGCTCATACCTGACTAACTTTCTAGAATTTTTTGCAGAAGAAATAGAAATGAGGGATGAAGGAGATGCAGTGGATGTGGTTTATATGGATTTTAAAAAGCTTTTGATAAGGTACCACATGAGTGTCTTCCATACCCCAGCACTGCCCCCACCTGTAACTTCTGACTCACTATGAGCAAAGCCACAGGTGATCTGTTAATAAAATGCAGTAACTCTGTTTTTCTTTGTCTGCAGATGTAACTGTTTCTGTTGGTCGCCATTGGGTGATTGAAGGACACTTGGTAGATGGGACAATACAACAGAAATTCAACGTGTCAATTTTTTTATCTTCTTTGATCGCCAGTTCACACGAACCAACTGATGACACAGTAAAAGTAATATATAGACCTTCTCGTCATTATTATACCAGGTGAGCTCAGTTCAATATTGTTGTGACTGACACCTCTCATCAACGGCTGCCACGGCAACACCACTCAAACTATAGTCAGACTATGATTAACGGGCTGGTCCAGTCAGGTGGGGACGTTGGCCAACATTAATCGTGTAATAAGTTGGTTCAAGTCTCACAACCTTCAGTTCCTTCTTCTGAGGACACGGCCGGACCTCCACACTCTCATCACTCAGGTTCATCTGGAGCACAGGACATTGCAGACCCACAATTCCTCAGGACACGATCCCAGGATGGTAATTCTATATAACAACAGAAAATGCTTGGAAAAACTCAGCAGGCCAAGCAACATCCGTGGAGAGAAATTAGAGTTGACGTTTCGGGTCGAAACCCTTTCTCAAAACTGGAAAGGAAATAAAATAGATCGAAGTCAGGGCTGCGATAGAACAAAAGAAGTAAAAGAGACATTAAGAGGTATTCAAAACCAGATGAGATGCTAATAGGACAGTGGAGACAAAAGACGGCTCAGATTAGGTGTGAAGTGTACTGGCAGGATAAGAGACAGCTGCCATGTGGGAGAGAGAAGAGAGAAAAAAAAGGAAAGGTGGGGGGGAAGGGAAAACCCAAAACAAAGGGGTGGAAAAAAATATAAGTAAAAATGTAATGGCGGCCAAGGTTATGATCTGAAATTGTTGAACTCAATATTGAGTCCGGAAGGCTGCAAAGTGCCTAATCGGAAGATGAGGTGCTGTTCCTCGAGTTTACATTGAGCTTCCATGGAACAATGCAAGAGGCCAAGGACGGTGAGGTCCGAGTGGGAATGGAGTGGTGAATTAAAATGACAGGCGACCGGAAGCTCGGGGTCACCCTTACGGACTGAACAGAGGTGTTCCGCAAAGCGGTCACCCAATCTGCGTTTGGTCTCCCCAATGTAGAGGAGACCGCATCGTGAGCAGCGAATACAGTATACTAGCTTGCAAGAAGTACAAGTAAATCGCTGTTTCACCTGAAAGGGGTGTTTGGGCCCTGGACTGTGGGAAGGAGGGAGGTATAGGGGCAGGTGTTACATCTCCTGCGCTTGCACGGGAAGGTGCCAGGCGAAGGGGAAGGGCTGTTGGGGGTGATAGAGGAGTGGATTGGGTCTCTTGGAGGGAGCGGTCCCTACGGAATGCTGAAAGGGGAGGGGAGGGGAAGATGCGTTTGGTGGTGGGGTCACTTTGGAGGTAGCGGAAATGGCGGAGGATGATCCGTTGAATGTGCAGGCTGGTGGGGTGAAAGGTGAGGAGAAGGGGAACCCTATCGTGGTTCCGGGAGGGACGGGCAGGGGTGAGGACAGAAGTGCGGGAGATAGAACGGACACGGTCGAGGGCCGTGTCAACCACGGTAGAGGGGAATCCTCGGTTGCGGAAAAAGGAAGACATGTCGGAAACACTGGTGTGGAAGGTGGCATCGTCGGAGCAGATACGGCGGAGATGGAGAAACTGGGAGAATGGAATAGAATCCTCACAGGAGGCAGGGTGGGAGGAAGTGTAGTCCAGGTAGCTGTGGGAGTCAGTGGGCTTGTAGTGAATATTGGTCGATAACCCATCCCCAGAGATGGAGACGGAGAAGTCGAGGAAGGGAAGGGAAGAGTCAAAGATGGACCATGTGAAGGTGAGGGAAGGGTGGAAATTGGAGGCAAAGTGAATGAAATTGTCTAGTTCGGAGCGAGAGCAGGAAACGGCACCGATACAGTCATCAATGTATTGGAAAAAGAGGTGAGGGAGGGGACCTGAGTAGGACTGGAACAAAGAGTGTTCCACATATTCCACGAAAAGGCAGGCATAGCTAGGACCCATGCGGGTACCCATAGCAACACCTTTGATTTGGAGGAAATGAGTGGAGTTAAAGGAGAAGTTGTTCAATGTGAGAACAAGTTCAGCCAGGCGGAGGAGGGTGGTGGTGGATGGGGACTGGACGGGCCTCTGTTCAAGGAAGAAGTGGCGCGCCCTCAGGCCATCCTGGTAGGGGATGGAGGTGTAGAGGGATTGTACATCCATGGTGAAAAGGAAGCGGTTGGGGCCGGGAAACTGGAAACTGTTAAAGTGGCGGAGGGCGTCCGAAGAGTCGCGGATGTAGGTGGGAAGAGACTGGACAAGGGGAGAAAAGATAGAGTCGAGATAGGAAGAGATAAGTTCTGTGGGGCAAGAACAGGCTGAAACGATGGGTCTACCAGGGCAGTCCTGTTTGTGGATCTTGGGAAAGAGGTAGAAGCGGGCTGTGCGGGGTTGGGGAACTATGAGGTTGGTGGCCGCGGGGGGAAGATCTCCAGAGGAGATGAGGTCAGTGACAGTCTTGGAAACGGTGGTTTGATGTTCGGTAGTGGGGTCATGGTCCAGGTGGAGGTAGGAGGAGGTGTCGGAGAGTTGGCGTTCAGCTTCCGCTAGGTAGAGAATTCTATACCTTGTACCTAAAGTAGTTGGGGCTTTTCTCTGCTGGAATGTCCCATTGGTACTAAATTCCCCTATTGTAAATATAATGAGGCTAGCTTCTTATTTCAGACATTCTCACCTTCACCACATTCTGTATTTTTGGGAGAACACTTTCACTTTCTTTGATCAGTGTCCCACCCAAAATACAGCATTTCATTGAGATGCCTGATGTTCTATTCTACTGTAATTATTGTAACAGTCTCTTTATCCGCTCTCTTCTGTTCTCAGTCATGAATGACTCCGTTCCAGTGATACCGGCCACCCTCCAGTACCCCGTGGAGGGGATATTTTCCACATATGTGTCTGGACAATGAACGTCAGTGTGATTTACTGATCACAGAGAGCGTCAGAGCTGGGCCCAGTCGTTTCCTCACTCAACCTTCACCAACTCACACTATCAATGAGGGTCACTACACAGCACGATCCCCAATGTGGACAGTGTCCTCCTCTCTGTCACTGCCCCTTTGTCAGGAGCTGTGGTGTTATTTTATTACCTGTGGCGATTCCACGTTCAGGCATTCCCAGCATCAGATGGCTGTGGTTCTGGGAACTTTGGTAGAACTCATCTTCTCACACAGACCTATTTCTTACATTGGTCCTTTTCATATCTGCTTGGAGGAGAGGGTGGTCACCAAAGCTATGACCCTTCACTCTTACTAAAGCGAGTGCCATCAGGATTATGGGGTTGGAGGCAGTAACGGGCTTGAGGGAGGGTGAACTCAGAGGGCTTCAAATGGAGACCTCCTTTGTTTTTCATTCCTTGGAGGTAATTCTGTGATCCCATGTATCATGGCCAGAGGGAATGATGAGACCATCTCCTACCAGTGATAGGAGGGAAACTAAAACAAATCAAAGAAAGGAACTGATTACTATTTTATTACCAATATTAAAAACAATGTGGAAAATAATGGGACTTAGGATAGATAAATCACCGGGACCTGATGGTTTTTACCCCAGGGTGTTAAAAGAATTAAGTGGGGAAATTGCAGGAGCATTAGCTATAATCATTCAAAGCTATCTTGGTTTGGGAATTGTGCCATCAGACTCAAAAATTGCAAACGTCAGTCCATTATTTAAGAAGTGTGGGAGAGAGTAACCAGGTAACTACAGGCCTGTCAATTAAACGTCAGTTGTGGGGACGCTGCTAGAATCTGTCATTTGGGATCGGGTGACTGAGCACTTGTCCAAATATGAGCTGATCAGAGAGAGCCAGCATGGCTTTGATAAAGGTAAGTCAAGTCTGACCAACCTGGTTCAATTTTTTGAGTGGGTCACTTTTAATGTTCCCTCTAATTTTTTTTTGTACTGGGCGGACGACAAACTCCTCTGAGCGCGACCTTTTTGTCCATGGGCAGTTAACAACAACAACAGCAACAACATCAACATCAACAACAACAAGAGCAACAACATCAACAACAACAACAACAGCAACAACAACAGCAACAACAACAACAACATCAACAACAACATCAACATCAACAACATCAACATCAACAACAACAAGAGCAACAACATCAACAACAACAACAACATCAACAACATCAACATCAACAACAAGAGCAACAACATCAACAACAGCAACATCAACAACAAGAGCAACAACAACAACAGCAACAACAACAGCAACAACAACAACAACATCAACAACAACAACAACATCAACAACATCAACATCAACAACAAGAGCCACAACATCAACAACAACAACAACATCAACAACATCAACATCAACAACAAGAGCAACAACATCAACAACAACAACATCAACATCAACAACAACAAGAGCAACAACATCAACAACATCAACAACAACATCAACAACAAGAGCAACAACATCAACAACAACAACAGCAACAACATCAACATCAACAACAACAACAAGAGCAACAACATCAACAACAACAACAGCAACAACAACAGCAACAACAACAACATCAACAACAACAACAACATCAACAACAGCAACATCAACAACAGCAACATCAACAACAACAACAACAGCAACAACAAGAGCAACAACAACATCAACAACAACAACAACATCAACAACAGCAACAACATCAACAACAACAACAGCAACATCAACAACAGCAACAACAACATCAACAACAACAACAACAGCAACATCAACAACAGCAACATCAACAACAGCAACATCAGCAACAACAACAAGAGCAACAACAAGAGCAACAACAACATCAACAACAACAACAACAGCAACAACATCAACAACAACAACAACAGCAACATCAACAACAGCAACAACAACATCAACAACAACAACATCAACAACAATGCTCTACCCAACAACAGCAGCAACAGATAATTCTTATCTTTCATTATTTTTGTTAACTGCGTAAATACTTTTGGAGTCTTTGAAGAGCTAATGACTAGATATCTTCACTTTATCTCTTTCTCCTGACTCCTCTCTTCACATCAAGCAATCCAGGTCAGGTTATAATATCATAAGAACATTAGAACAGAAGAAATAGGAGCAGGAGTCGGTCATTTGGCCCTTCGAGCCTGCTCCGCCATTCAATAAGATCATGGCTGATCTTCTACCTCATCTCCACTTTCCTGCACTATCCCCATATCCCTTGATTCCCTTAATATTCAAATATTATATATATCAATATCTTGAGTCCTTGGAGAGGGTGCAGAGGAGATTTACTAGCATGGTACCAGGGATGAGGGACTTCAGTTACCTGAAGTGATTAAAGCAGCTGGGATTGTTCTCCTTAGAACAGAGAAGGTTAAGAGGAGATTTAATAGAGGTGTTCAAAATTCTGGGGGGTTTTGATAGAATAAATAAGGAGAAACTGTTTCCACTGGCAGGAGAACCAGTAACCAGAGGACACAGATTTAAGGTGATTGGTAAAAGAACCAGAGGAGCGATAAGGAGAATTTTTTTTTATGCAGCGAGTTGTTATGATCTGGATTGCACTGCTTGAAAGGACGGTGGAAGCAGATTCAATAATAACTTTCAAAAGGATTAAAGGGGAGGGGCCTAGCGCATTGCGCACAGGGCCCTGCTGGACCACCGGGTAGCGGGGTGTTGTCACAAGAGCCCGGCACTCAAGAGGAGTGCTGGGCTGGCCGATCGTGGCCGGCACTCCGCAGGAGGAGGCCAGAGGGGGCAGGTGCTGGCAGGCGGCCCAAAAAAAATGGCTACCCAGCACCTGCCCTTTAATTAGCGGCGCCCCGGCTGCAAACACACCACCCTGACCCTGTCGGACATAGCGTCCGGCGGTTGGTCAGGGGGCGCGAGCCAAGTATGTGGCCGGAGCGTTGCGCACGGTGTTGACGTCATCGCCAGAGGCGCAGCGCTGTGGGGCACTACTGGAGTAATACGTTCAGTATCAGTTCCGCACCCCAGAAAGGATCTATTGGCCTTGGAGGGGATGCAGTGCAGGTTCGCCAGAACGATCCTTCGAGGGTTAAATTATGAGAACAGGTTGCATAAACGTGGCTTGTATTTCCTTGAGTTTAGGAGATTGAGAGGTGATCTGGGTGAGGTTAAATGTTAAAAGAATTTGCTAGGGTAGGTACAGAGAATCTATTTCCTCTGAAGGAGCAATCAAGAGCAAGGGGATAAAATCTTAAAATTAGGCCATTTAGGAGGAAAATCAGGCAGTACATTTTCACGCACAAGGTACAGGAAACTCTTTCGTATCCGGCACCGACGGGACCAGGATGGTGCCGGTTGATTAAAAATTCCGGATAACGGAGAGGGTTATCTACCGAGGCTATTTTTAACAAACAAAAATAAAAAAATCAAGACATGTGCAGTATACAGTAATTGGGTACTCACCTACAGAATGTTGTGTTAAATGGATGGTGGAAGATGCTTGATTAAGTACAGTAATGCCAGTTGAGGGTAATCCATAACTCTTTAATTACTTAACAGTAAAACAAAACTTATAAACAACTGTATACTGTTGTTTTCGGAGTGAGGATTTTGCCGGTTATTAGAGAATTCCGGATATTTAGGTGACATTTAAACGAGAGTTTCCTGTAGTAGGAATCAGGAATTCTCTCCCCAAAGGGCTGTGGATGTTTGGTCAAATGGAGCTTTCAAGACTGAGATTGATAGATTTTAGTTGGGTAAGGTTATCAAGGGACATGGAGCAACGGCGGGTAAATAGAGTTGAGGTACAGATCAGCAATCATCCAATTAAATGGCTTTGGAGGCTCGAGGGTCTGAATGGCCGACTCCTGTTCCTATCTTCCTTTCAATCTGCTTGGTTTCCAGACAGGTTTTGTCAGGAGCAATAAAAATTCTTCATTCTTAATTCTGTTGCAGGGAATTCAAATACACGGGTCATCCTTACGACAGAACCGTCACGGAATTCCTGAAGGACTTGGAACAAGACAATCGATCCTTTGATAGAAGTTCCTTTTACATCCATTTTTTTCCCATACGTGGGTTAGTTGCCTTTTTAAAGAAAGATGAATGAAACTTTTCTGAAAGGTTCTGTTACCTTTACAGACATCAAACAGTGAGATCTGCTTAACTCTATTCTTAACCTCCTTTGACCTCCCACCTAGTACACATTGGATTTAACCCTGTGCATGTGGCAGTGTTGGGATTTTGAACAATTCCCCCCAGGCCCCATCTCCAGAGCCCTGTGCATGGTGACCCTGTTTATAAATACTGCCCTCTACTGGCAGTTGCCAGTTTTTGTCTCCCACCCACACTGCTGCATTGTGAGCTGGAGCTTCCTCATTCACAATTATTCAGCGACGTTAACTCCAACACTGAGGTTTTCTTTCCCATTTTCTGGTTTGTATTTTACATTCAGTGTTCACATTATTTGGTTTTGTGCAATGAGTCTAAACAGCGGCTCTTTCCAGGTGCCCAGTTCAATGTATCACCTCTTATCGTCCTGTGGCAGATAGTCCCTGATTTTCACCAGGGGGTGGATCTCCTTGTCATTCCCCAGATGAAATATGTTGGGGAGTCACGTGGTCTTCCACCCACACGTTAACCAGACATTCAGCTCTGGCCCTGGCAGATCTGACTGCCCCGGCAGAGGAGTCCTGGCTGCTGTTGTTCCTTTTAATATTGTTTAGAATTAGGTGCCCCCTTCAATTCCAAGTTATTTGCCAATGTCCCAGATTCATTCCTGACCAGCCACCTCTGAGGGGCAGCTTTGGTGATCTACCAGTTGTGTAAGTGCGGAGAAACCACACTGAAGGATAAAGGAGAATTACTCAGCCAGTAATAGGAAGCTCCACATTTAACCATTTCTGGTTAGAAACTTGGGGGGTTTGAAAAAAGAGCCATCAAGTCACAGATATTTGTTTAAAGTCTCCATACTGCACATACACAGGGCTAAACCCAGTTGTACATGGGTGGTCGGCCCTCCTTTGGGCAACAGGGATTAATCACTGCAGTAATTTCCCTTTTCTGTAACCTTGCTTTAAATGAATCGTGCACAGACTGAGATTGAGATGGTTCTGTTGGCAGATATAGTTCCAGGATGTTCTACCTTCAGACAGCAATGGATTATGTTTATGTTTATCACAGTCAGGCTGATCAGAACATTTAAAGGTGATGTGAAAAGAGCCAATAGAAATGGAAAGTGTTACCGAGCACAGAGTATTGAAGTTGTTACATGTGGAATCATGGAGTGGTCAGACGTGGGATCGTACCTGGGCTCTCTCACTCTGTGAGTTGCTGCCCACAGTCAGAGACCAGGTGCTTCCATAGAGCAAGCTGTCACCAGGCCCCTCTCACACTCCTTTCGCTGCCCAGCACAAGTATGTATTTCCTGGGACAGATTGTCCACTCAGACACAAATATTCAGCAACTAAACAACATACTTTATACATTTGAAGGTTTTAGATAGTATGATGTGCAATTTAACTGCAAAAGCTAGTTCAACACAATCATTTAAACTGTAAAGACACAGTGTGTTCAACATTTTTTAATTGTTAAGGCTTTCCTCGCATCAACTTGAAGAATTTCATAGGAACAAAGGAATTGGTGTCGGCCAACCAGCCCCTCGAGCCTGTTCAGCCATTAAATGAGATCTTGGCTGATCTGTATCCTAACTCCATTTACCTGCTTTGGCTCCATATCCATTACAGGAAACTTTCTGGTATCCGGCACTGACGGGACCGAGTTGGTGCCGTCCCATCAAAACTGCCGTATAAACTAGCACTAATGTTAAAACATACAGAGCTTTTCAGCTCCATGTGAATCAACAAACCCTGTTGCTTAGCAACAGCTTCAAAACAGTCGGCTGCAGCTGCAAGCGTCTCTAGCTGAAGCTGTTGCTTAGCTACAGACCTTGCAGAGCCTGACTGGGAAAAAAAAAGCAACGAGAAGTAAAAAAAACTTATAGGAAAGGCTCCTGAATTTTGCCGGTAGATAGAGCTTTCCGGACTTTTAACCTCCGGTTAAACAAAAGTTTCCTGTAATATCTATGGCTAGCAAAAGTCATGTTTACATTCTCCTGTACTGTGAAATATAATGGGAATGGACTGTATAACAGACTGTGTCGACTGCACACTGCACTGTAGGAAGAGCCACACATTCACTGGAGAAACCTGCTAATGGGGACACCCTGTGTGAGGAGTAAAGTATTCCCTTTTCCTGCCATTCCTGATAATCAAACACTGGACATTGAGGTGGGGATGAGTAGGAAGGTTGTTTCTCAATCCAGTTTAGCCTTACTCAGATCAGGGCAGGTTCAGAAAACAGACAGGCCCAGGTGAGGAAAGTGAAGTGGAAGGTTTTGGGAGCACAGGTGTTAAGCAGGTTAAAACTGGCCCTTAAAATGGAGAAAGAATCCCAATCCAAAATTAGGATCCAGGGACTGAAGATGGAATAAAGTTCAGATTCAGATCTCCTCACACCTATACTGGGCGCTCACACTTGGGATATACACGGACTGAATCTCTGATTGAGAAAATGATCTATTCAGATATTGCTCCTGTTAACAGGCGGCCCATTCACAGGCTTCTCTTGTGGAGTAAATAAGCCATTGTCTTCGAGCCTTTGATTGTCTTTTGTTTTTCAAACTGCTGGGAATGTATTCTCACTGTGAAATAAAGAGGGTGATGCATCACAACATTTGGAGGAAAAATTCAGTTGCTTAG
This sequence comes from Somniosus microcephalus, assembly GCF_052327205.1. Taxonomy (NCBI): domain Eukaryota; kingdom Metazoa; phylum Chordata; class Chondrichthyes; order Squaliformes; family Somniosidae; genus Somniosus; species Somniosus microcephalus. The sequence continues at coordinate 226,005,920 of NC_140995.1, forward strand.
CGCCTCCCGTTAGCACCAGGGGGCCGCGATAATGGGGTGCTAAGGGGCTAGCGAGTGGGCGCGGCGAATGCAGCGACGCCCGCAAAATTGCTTTCCTGGGCCTCGAGCGCCTCGCAGATCGTGACATCATCAAGTGCGCAGCACCCAGTTACTGTCCCGGAGGATGTGAAATTGGCTCCTGTCCCCTGCTGTATCGCCGGGCGTCAGCCACGGCAGGAAGTGGAGGCGTTGTCAACTCGGCTGGCCGCTTGGGGAGTGCTATTTAAAGGGAAGGGTTTCAGGTAGGCTAACACTTCAATATTTCCAGCCGCCTGGATCCTGCTGACAGTTTTTGCCTGCTTCATTACTACAGGATGTCCGAACCCTCCACTTTGTAGAGTGTTTGGGGCTGTAATGGCCATCGCCCAGGTCGCCTGGCAACGCAGACTTGCTGACAAGTGGGTTGTGAAGCAGCACTGGCCCTTCCCCTTTAAGCGAGGGAAGCAGCCTCTGCTGCCGTTAGCGATGCGCTCCAAATTCTTCAGCGCTCTGCCGCTACTGCCCCGTTCCCGGAGTTTAGCACCCTAGGAGAAGTGGTTAGCATTGATTTAGCGCTCCACTTCCCTCTTGGTGCGCTAAATCTGAATTTCCCATCAGGAGAGAATCATTAGCGCCTGGCGCTACTTTTCCTACTTTTCAAAAGTTAGCACCCCGACCGGGATAGGCAAAGACCAACATCATGGATCAATCACGGACTTGTTGTTGTGAAATTCCTCTATTGGAAAATCCCCCAATCTGGGCGGGCGGGTGGGGAATCTGGGGTGGGACCTGGTTATTCCGGGTCTCCACCCCTTTCCTTCACTCGTTCAAATTTCCACCCAAGCAGGGTCGGGCGCTCTTTCCCTCCACACTTTCCATTGCAGGGCTCACAGGGAGAGGTCGAACTGGCAGGATGATGTCATCGATTGGGATTCCTGCCAGTTCCACCTCCGTTGTGCGAAAGCTACTTATACCTGCAGGAAGCTGGGACACTGGTGTTCCAGGGCCTGATCCTGGCAGAAGTGAGGCCTGCTTTCCATGGGGCAGGCAGATGTTCTGCTCCGTGACAATCCTCCCCCAGGGGGCTGCCATGGAATTTGATAGATTGGGAAATGCTGATGTACAAAGGGACCTGGGTGTCCTTACACTCCAGTCACTGAAAGCAAATATGCAGGTGCAGCAAGCAGTTAGAAGGCAAATGGTATGTTGGCCTTCATTGCAAGAGGATTTGAGTACAGGAGCAAGGATGTCTTACTACAGTTATACAGGGCCTTGGTGAGACCACACCTGGAGTACTGTGGAGCAGGCTCAAAGGGCAGAATGGCCTACTCCTGCTCCTATTTTTCTATGTTTCTATGCTTCTAATTCTCAAGCTTTTGTGCTGGGCCTCTGATAATTGTGTTTAAAGCGTAGCCTCCAACAGGGTCAATACTGGGCCAGTAGACAAAGAGCATGAGGTACTGTCTGAGTGTATTGATCAGCTTCAGGTCCCCTCATTAACAGCAGAACCTGCTAGAATTGTGCAAATTGGCTGCCGCATTTCCCACATTACAACAATGACTCCACTTCAAAAATACTTCATTGGCTATAAAGCGCCTTGAGACGTCTGGTGGTCATGAAAGCCGCTATATAAATGCAAGTCTTTCTTTTTCTTAGAGAATGAGCTTGATGGAAGTGTTCGCTCTTGTGGACAAGGCCTCCATCACGTGCTCAGTGCTCTGATACACTGCAAACAGATTGATGCTGTAGACATCTCCAGTGCTACCCTAGAATGAGGCCAAATCAAAGCAGTTCAAGGCAGTGGCCACCGTGACAGTGACAGGAAGCACAGTGCTGGCCCTAGACTGGGGCTGAAGGTCTTCCTCCAACAGCATGCAAAGCTCTCAAATCACCTCCCTGGCGAGCTGTGTCCTTCGAAGGCACTGCCCCGCTGTAAGGTTTAGTATAGAGCTGCAGGGCCAATAGATTTGCCCACAAGGTGATGGTGAGTAGGTGCCCTCCTCTTCCCATGATGCCCATCCTTCTTTGTATTTAATACAGTTTTGTGGCCATCCTCCTCCTCCTCTCCTTTTAATAAATCTCTATATATTTTTAGAATTGTCTCACATAAGTCTTCTGTATCAATAACTCATGAACTCAATCTCTGTACACTCTTTGGTGAAGTGTTACATAATTCTGAGGGAGTTTTCCGGACCCTCATAATATCCGGGATGTTACAGTCTAGCTAAACTTATTAAAAGTGCTATCTGGAGGATGGTAACATTCTCGGGTTGTTCCTTTCCTTTAGGGAGAGATAGCCCGGACCTTTAGACCCAATTAAGTGTCTTTAGGATTCGGCTACCTCAAACTTTAGTTGAAAGTGAACGCCTGAGAAATACGCCTGATCCGGGGTCGCCCCAAAGGGGCTAAGACTGGTAAATATCCCTTCAGGGGAACCTGATACAACACACCTGCTCCTCCCGGCCCCACAAAAGTAAATAAGAACTTCCATTTGGGGTCCTCTTGGACGGGACAGCCAGCTGATACCGGGCAGAGCGTGCACGACACATTCTCTACCCAGATGTGTCCAAAATGGCATCGGAGTCCTGTTGGCATCACAGGGCCTTGATTTAAATACCTAAATTAGTTGTTCACCTGCTTCAGGCAGCCTCCCGAGCCACCTAGTCCAAGGACCCCTGCAAACTGGCGACAGTCACAGTGATGACGGGAATGGGACAGCAATTGCCCCCCCCAGCATTTTCAGGGTGCTGCTGTCCGATTTCCACTGGGAGAAGGGCCTCAAAACCTCTTGAACTGCTTCCCTTCTGTTACAGAAAACTTCAGAAACCGAGCCAAACCGTTGCCCAGAGATCAATGATCAACCAGTTCTCACAGCTGCAGCCTATCACTATAAGCACACACTGCTTCACAAATACAGCCTGCAAACTCCCACACCCAGTTTACATGGGTACAGCCTGCCTCTGAGCTGTGACCAGTGGAACCAGACCAAGGCTAGTTGCAGGTCAGTTTGAGCATTGTTGAGGCTATCTACAATCTACAAAGATGAAAATTGTTGTGTATGTACCTTTAAGAGAAGAACTGATTCTATACTGCAGTACCGGCAGTGACCACCCCTGTATATAAAGCCATAGCAGGCTTCTGTATTTCAGTCTTAAGTTACCCTCTGTTCCAGCATTTCCTGCCTGTGCAGCTGCCTCAGTCAGCAGGAAGAGAAGGAGCAGCAGCCAAACCAGGAGAGTGGAGAGTGGTGGTCTCCTGACCAGGAAGAGGAGGATATCGATAGACCACCACCACCTCCACCTCCACCTCCACTATCACCACAGCAACAGAGGTGCCTGGAGAGAGAGGACAGAGGAGGAGAAGGAGAAGGGAGGCCAGCAACAACACCAACCAGGGGAGAGGCCTTTCCATTACTGCCTCCCCAAATTGGCCTCCACTTCAGGAGAGGGAGAGAGGGGAGAGAAACAACCAACAACCACCAACTGTTTGGAAGGAGGGAAGAACAACATCATCTTTCAGGTGGGTGTTATTTGGTGCACTCTCCCAAAGACTTTGTATTTTAGGTGGGGGGAGAAAAGAAGAAACAAGGCCGGATCATCAAGGGGTGTCTGTGTGTGGCTTTGTTAAAAGCTAGGCCACGCACACCACTAATAAGCACCCCTTCAATTGCCTGACCTGGGACAGCTGGAGCTGCCTAGGTGAAGTCCAATTACATCGTTAAGACCTGGTGTGGGACTGAGCCTGGGGCACCTCCAGCTTTCCCAGGTGAAGACATCTTCTCCCCCTGCCAGAAGACCACCTTCAAAGACTTTAAATTCCCATCGGAGAGTGCACCCCTGCCAACACCCACCCACCCACCATCCTGAGTGGCAACCCTGCCTTTGCGGCCTCCCTCCTTCCCACCCCCCCTCTCTCTCTCTCTTTGTCTCTCTCTGCCTATTTCTCTGAGGCGCCTCAATTTCATTTTTTTATTAATTGCCTATTGAGCAGAGGGGAGAAGGCCCCTCTCCCAATTCCAATCAATAAGGGGAGAGGTGTGTCTTCATTTTAAACAGCTCCCTCTGCTCAATAGAGGACCAAAAAATACCTGAGGCCATTAACACCTTCAGGCCTGTGACTTGGGGTGAGTGTAGCCCTTATAAAAACACCCCATAATGGCGACTGCATCTTCGCCGGTGGCGGGGCCAGCCAGGACTTATGTGGGAGTGGCAGCCACAGCCACAGCTGCTCCCGCTGCTTCTGCTGCCCCGTCACCTTTTAAACTTATGACAAAAAAGCTTGGGGTGAAGAGCTACACTCACCCCACTATGACCATTGAGGCCTGCGTTAAAGCCATGGCTGGGGTTGTCGGCCCCTCAGCCATCGTCGCGGCCTCAAAAATGTACGGGAAGGCTGTGTTCTTCCTGGGGTCGGAGTGGGCGGTGTCCCTGGCCATCGCCAAGGGGCTCACCGTGGGCGGGACCTTCCTGCCGGTGGATCCTCTCGAGGCCACCGCGCAGAGGATCGTCATCTCGAACGTCCCGCCCTATGTTCCTGGTGAGCTCCTCCTCCCCCATTTATGCCAACTTGGGGAGGTGAGGTCGGGGATTACGCCCATCCCGCTCGGCTTCCGGGAAGCCAGCCTTCGCCACGTCTTCTCCTTCCGGCGCCAGCTGTTTATCCAGCTGGCGCGGGAGGAGGACACCGACGGGGCGTTCGTCGTCCACCACGAGGGGACCGCCTATCGCGTCTTCTGGACGCCGGATGGTGTGCGGTGCCACGCCTGCAAGGAGGTGGGGCACATCCGGAAAAACTGCCCCGCCTCCAAGGCCGCCGGATCATCTCGTGCGGCCGAGGCTGGCACCGCCGCCGCCGCTCCTCCCCCCGGATCTGCCTGCGCGTCGGGAACGTCTGATGTGCGGTCGACGTCGGGGGCCGATGCCACCAAGGCCTCCGGCGGGGGGGGAGGGAGCGCGTCCGGCCGGAAAGAAGGCACGGTGGAAAAATAAACACCTTAGGGCGGGTCCCTCCGTGGATGGCCAGCCCTTGCCCCTTGCGCCCCTTACACCCGCGCTCCTCGCGGAGTTAATCGGGGCAGGCGCGAGTGGGAGGGGCCTCGTGCCCGAGCCTGTGGCCGCAACCGCCGCAGCGGTAATGCCAATACCTGCGGCCGGGCTCGGGCCCGAGGAACCCGACAAACCTGCTCTGCCGGAGGGAGCAGAGGTGGAGGCCTCTGCAGACATGGAGGTCCCCCTCGCTCCCTCCATGCTAAAAAGAAGGCGCAACCCCCTGGAAGAGGAGGAGGACCGGGAGGAGGAAGGTCCCTCCGAGCAGGGGGAGTCGTCGCCCACCGCGGGTACTGCGCCCCCCCCCCCCGCTGTCATCATCACCAGCGATCGGCAGGGGTCGCCTGTCCCTAGGGAGGCTGAGGCAGATGTGTCTGTCCGGCCCGTGACTCCCGGGGATGGGGACGAGACCCTGCCCATGGGGGGGGTCGCGGAACAACCCGCGGCTATTGACATTTTATCGGTGCCGTTACCCCTCGCTGGGTTCGGCGGCCTGGGGTCTGGGTCGGGCGAGCTCGAGGAAAATGAGCTCGCCCAATGCAACCCGGACATCGCCCAGGGGCTGCTCGTCCCAGTGGAGGTTTTAATTGAAAACACCCCATCCGCTGGGTCGGAGGCTGGTGGCGGGGAGGAGGATGGCCCCCTGGCTGCGTCTCTGGTGCCGGACATACTGGAGGAGCTGGGAATTGTTCTCTCCCCGGATTCTCCGGTCGTTCTGGCGTCTGGGGCGGGGGGGGACTCCGAACCGCTGCCGTCTTCTGGCCCAGCGCCCCTAGAGGAGCCCAGGGAGGAATCCTCTGCCACCGATCCTGGGGGTGGGATTCGGGCGGAGGCGGGGCCGGCTGGTGCGGCCGAGCCGTTGGCTGCGCACTGCGCGACGGACGGGTCGGCCGCTGGTGACGACCCCCTGGAGGAGGATGGGGACTCGGTGATGGGCACGGAGGACGATTTGGACTCCACCGTCCACGAGGCGCTGGATGACCTCGTGCCCCTCGCCGAGTCTCTCCTCATTCCCGTAAGGGAACTCCGGGACTTTATGGCCACGTGCCGGGGTCGGCAAAATAAGATCCGGCTGGCCCTCGAAAGGTGGTCGGAGCTGGCGCTGCTCATCGTGTCCGTCCGCGCCGCCGTTAAAATCATGGGTGTGGACGAGGGCGTGGACCCGCTCGAGCTGCGTCGGCTCAGAACGTTTCTCACTGGGCTGCTGAGGAAGTGGCGGCTGACCAGCGGCTGCGCTCCCTCCCCCCGTTAGGTGTAGGAAGAGGTTGCACTATGCTTCTGACATGAAGATAACCATAGCCAGCCTCAACATCAATGGCAGCAGGGAGGCGCGCCGCAGATTCAACAACTTCTCGGTCCTTCGGGACGGGAAGTATGCGATGTGTTTCCTGCAAGAAACCCACACCGTTCCGGGAGACGAAGCCACATGGCTCCTGGAGTGGCAAGGAGGGGTCGGCATGAGTCACCTCTCCAACAATTCTAGCGGGGTGGCTATCTTGCTGGCCCCGCATTTTCAGCTGGAGATCTTGGGGGTCAAGGAGCACGTGCCGGGCCGCTTGCTCCAGGTCACTGTTCGCCTGGGGGGCGTGCCGCTCCATCTAGTGAACGTGTACGCCCCTCAGACCGGTGCGCAGCAAGTGCGCTTCTTCGAAGAAGTGTCCGCTCTTTTGGGCTCCGTCGACGCGGGCGAGTGCGTCATCCTCGGGGGGGATTTTAACTGCACCCTCGAGGTGAGGGACCTTTCGGGTCCCCCGCGAAGCCCGGCGGCGATGGAAAAGTTGAGGGACCTGGTCGGGTCCTTCGACTTGGTGGACGTCTGGCGAAATCTCCACCCCGACTCCAGCGCCTTCACTAGCGTGAGGTCTGGGGGAGGAAGGTCCAGAATCGACCGCCTCTACACTTCCCGGGCATACGTCTCCTGTGTTCCGGCGGCTTCCATGCGGCCGGTGCCGTGCACGGACCACCACCTGGTGTGGGCGGAGCTCACTCCACTGCGCACGTGGGGGGGTTCCGCGTACTGGCATTTTAACAACCTGCTGCTGGAGGACGCGCGGTTCCGGGATTCGTTTTGTCGGTTCTGGGCTGACTGGAGAAGGAAGCGGGGGGGCTTCCCCTCCTTGAGGCTATGGTGGGACGTGGGCAAGGTTCACATCCGTCTCTTCTGTCAGGAGTACGCGAAGGGGTCGACCAAGAGGCGGGAGGCCCGGGTCGGGCGGTTGGAGAAGGAGGTGCTCGACCTGGAGTCCCGTCTCGGTCAGGTCGTCGAGGACCCGGCCCTGCGGAAGGTGTACGAAAAGAAGAAGGGCGCGCTGAAGGACCTGCAGCTCGTCGGGTCCCGAGGCGCGTACGTGAGGTCGCGGATCCAGCTCCTGTGGGACCTGGACCGCGGCTCCCCCTTCTTCTACTCGCTGGAAAAAAGACGGGGGGTCCGTAAGCAGCTCTTGGGGCTGCTGGCCGACGACGGATCACTGGTCTCGGATCCGGAGGGAATCAGCGCGGAGACCCGCGCCTATTACGGGGCTCTGTTCTCTCCGGATCTGTCCAGCGAGGATGCGCGCAGAGTTTTGTGGGAGGACCTGCCGAAGGTCGGCCCGGAGGGCGCTGAAAAATTGGACGCTCCGCTAACCCTGGCGGAGCTGACTGGCGCCCTCCGCCAGCTCTCTAGGGGAAAGTCCCCGGGGCTGGACAGGCTGACCGTGGAGTTCCACAGGGCATTCTGGGACATCTTGGGGGGCGACTACGCGCAGGTCCTGGGGGAAAGTTTGGCGACCGGGGAGATGCCCCTCTCTTGGCGCAGGACGGTCATTGTCCTGCTGCCTAAGAAGGGCGAGCTCCGCCTCCTTAAGAACTGGCGCCCGGTCTCCCTCCTCAGCACGGACTATAAAATCTTTGCCAGGGCCATGTCTGCTCGCCTTGGCACCGTGCTGGCCCACATGATCCACCCCGACTGGTCCTACACGGTCCCGGGCCGGACCATCCACGATAACATCCATCTGGTCCGGGACCTGGTCCACCACTTCCAGAGGGCTGGTCTGTCGGTCGCCTTCCTTTCCCTGGATCAGGAGAAGGCGTTCGACAGGGTGGATCACGAGTATCTCTTCGGGACTCTGCGCGCATTCGGGTTCGGGACGCATTTCGTCGCCCGGATCCGACTTCTGTACGCTGCCGCGGAGTGTCTGATTAAAGTTAACGGGTCCTTGACGGCGCCCCTTCGCTTCGGGAGGGGGGTGCGTCAGGGATGCCCCATGTCCGGTCAGTTATATGCCATTTGCGTGGAGCCTTTCCTGCGCCTCTTGCGGAAGAGGTTGACGGGACTGGCTCTGCAAGGGCCGGGCGTGGAGGTGGTCCTCTCGGCTTACGCCGATGATGTGCTCCTCACGGTCACGGATCCCGCTGACTTGCGGAGGATGCGGGAATGCCAGCAGATTTACTCGGACGCATCCTCCGCCAAGATCAACTGGGAGAAATGTTCCGGACTCCTGGTGGGTCAGTGGCGGGTGGACTCCCTGCCGGAGGAGTTCAGGCCTTTCGCCTGGAGCACCACGCACCTCCTCTATTTGGGAGTCTACCTTAGCCCTGCCGAGGACGCCTGGCCGGCGAACTGGCAAGAGCTGGAGGCCAAAGTCACCACTCGCCTAGGACGCTGGACAGGACTGCTCCGAGTGTTGTCCTACAGGGGTCGAGCGCTGGTCATAAACCAGCTGGTGGCCGCCATGTTGTGGTACCGGTTGGTCACTTTGATCCCTCCCCCTGCGTTTGTCGCCAAGATGCAGAAGAAGCTCATCGACTTCTTCTGGGACAAAAGGAAGCACTGGGTCTCTGCCGCGGTTCTGTGTCTCCCGCTTAGGGAGGGCGGTCAGGCGCTGGTGTGCCTTCGCACCCAGGCTGCGACTTTCCGTCTTCAGACGCTGCAGAGATACCTGTACGTCAAGAATCCTCCGAGATGGTGTGCGCTGGCGACGTTTTTCTTCCGCCAGCTGCACGGCCTCAATTATGACACGCAGCTCCTGTTCGCGGAAGTGGGCAGCAGGCATGCTGGCCTGCAGGAGCTGCCTGTCTTCTACCAGGAACTGCTATGGGTTTGGAACTACGTCGCTTCCAGGCGGAGCTCTCCCCCGTCAGGAGCGGCGGCTCTCCTTCGGGAGCCGCTGCTCAGGAATCCGCACCTCCACGAACGCGGGTTCGGGCGGCTGGCGGAGGGCAGGGCTGTGCTTGGCAAGGTGACCAGAGTCGGGGACCTGCTCGATGGCGGAGGAGCAGGCTGGATGGCGCCGGAGGAGCTGGCGCGGCACCTGTCCTGGGCCAACGTCCGGCTCGCGGTCGAAGCCATCGAATCGGTGAAAGCGGCACTGGGCCCCGACTCCACTAGGTGTATCGAGGCGGCTCAAGCACGTGGGGCGATCCCGTCCGAGCTTACCCCCGTTCGGACGGAATTCCTCATTGGCGCCCGGCCCCGGAACTCCCCTCGGGAACCGGCGCCTCACAACTTGAGCCGTCTCGAGGAAATACCCTCCGTGCCTTTTCATTCCGCGCGGAGGGGTTTCCTGTACGGGCTGCTCCTGCACACTCTCCACTTTGCCATCTTCGTCTACCATCCAGACACACCTTGGCGTGGCGTCTTGCCGACTGGCGGTGGCGGAGGTCCCCAACGGAGGGCTCTCTACGCGGGAGTCCTCCCTTGTTCCATCGGGGACTTGGCCTGGAGGGTGTTGCACGGAGCGGTCCCGTGCAATAAGGTTTTAAGTAGGTTCACGGACTCCCAGGCCGCCTGCATTTTTTTTTTTTTGTGGCCTGGAGGAGTCCGTGTTTCACGTTTATATGGAGTGTGAGAGGTTGCAGCCCCTCTTTCACTACTTGAAGGGGCTGCTCCTCGATTTTTGGTTGCACTTCAGTCCCACGCTCTTGATCTATGGTCACCCGGTGCGGAGGGGAGTGGACAGGTTGGAGGACCTCCTTGTGGGCCTGCTCCTGGGCCTGGCTAAAAGAGCCATCAATTGGTCCAGGCAGCGGGCGGTCGAGGGGGTCATCCAGCCGGATTGCCTGCCTCTCTTCCGCGGCCATGTTCGCGCCCGGGTTGCCCTGGAGATGGAGCACGCGGTGTCCGCCGGCGAGCTTGAGTATTTCCGTGACCGGTGGGCGCCGCGGGGACTGGAGTACATTATCAACCCGGAAAACCAAATTTTAATTTGATTTGTTAAGTTTTAGTTGAACTTTTGTTTATTTACAGTCCAATTGGTTTTTTTTTTGGGTCCAAATAAAAGAGTACCCTCTGTTCAAGTAAATACCTGTTTTATTGTTCTCCTGCAGTCCGTGTATTATTTATACTCGGACATTACACTGGTGACGGGCAGGTTCGAACTCACCTGCAGTACTGCATCACCTCACGGGGATCTTTTCCCTGAAGAGAAGCTTCTTGGAGATCGAAGTCAGAACGGCGGGTGTCGACCGCGGGCAACCGCCAGGGATCCATCGGAGAGTTGCAGGGGAGGCTGTGGAGAGCTGGGCCTGGCTCCCCAGTCGAGGTGTTCCAGCAAGTCGTGCTGGTAGCAGGTAGTGCGCTGACCCTTCCGGACTGCGGCAGGCTCGGGCTCGATTGAGCGGCTCTGCAAAGGGGCCGTGCAGCGTTGTCGGGAGGAAGAGAGAGAGAGAGAGGGTGGAGCGCACAGGGCGTGGTCGGTGCTCAAGAACAGGGCAGCGTGGAGAGGATAGAACACGGGGAAGGAAAAGTGATACGCGCCGAAGCTGCGGGTCGCCGCCATTACCCTGTAGAACGCTAGGAGCAGCGTGGCAGCAAGGGGAAGAAGGAAAAGCGCGGGAGGCGCCATTTTATTACATGGGGAAGAAGGAAAAGCGCGGGAGGCACCATTTTATTCCATTGGGGAAGAAGAAAAAGCGCGGGAGGCGCCATTTAAATCACTCAAGATGCCGAAGAGTGGCAGTATCACTGCTTTTGACAACGAGGTAGAAGACTGGACCACGTATGTGGAAAGAATTGAAGTGTACTGCAAGGCAAATGAGGTGGCCGATGGAAAGAAGGCGTCGGTATTATTAAATTTGATGGGCGCGAGAACGTACGGCCTATTGCGGAATTTAATTACCCCAGCTAAACCAATGGAGAAAAGTTTTGAAGAGATTGTTAATATCTTACAGGAACACCTAAACCCTACACCGCTGCTGATAGCAGAAAGATTCAAGTTCCATAAAAGAAACCAGCACAAAGATGAGAGCAATGCTAACTATCTTACGGAACTACGCAAGTTATTGAAGCACTGCCAGTTCGGAGCAGGACTGGCAGACACCTTGTGGGATAAGTTTGTCTGCGGGCTCCAGAATGAAGGAACCCAGAAACGACTACTTTCGGAAAAGGACCTTACGCTAGAACAGGCTTTCAGCGTGGCAGTATCCTACGAAGCAGCAGCACGGGGAGCTGCGGAAATACAACAGAAACCACAGGAATACAGTGCTAACGAAATGGCGTATGGAGCAGTAAAGTGCTATCGCTGCGGCAGAAAAACCCATGATCAGAAGGACTGCTGGGTTAAGGACAAAGTATGCAGGCAATGTGGGAAAATGGGACACATAGCAACAGTCTGCAGGTCGGGAAAGAAAACCAACACTCCAAGAACTACTAAGGAAAAGTACAAGAAAGTAAAGAAATTGACAGACAGTAGTTCGGAAGATCAGGAGAGTGATAAGGACACCGGGAGCAAGAGACTAAGTTGTCTAAAGTTACACAACATGATCGCAAAGGAGGATCACCGAACCATTTGGGTCACCCTCATGATAGCAGGGTCCCCAGTAAAGATGGAATTGGACACAGGATCAGCCCTAACTGTCATGAATCGATGAGACTATGAGCGGCTATTCTCACACATACCCTTGAAGGACACGTCCATTGTATTGAAGACATACACGGGGCAAAAAGTCTACCCCAGAGGAAAAATAAGGGTGCCAGTTGAATACAACGGCAAGGAAACACAGAAACTGTATCTATATATACTACCAGATGGAGGACCACCATTATTGGGACGTGAATGGATCCGAAAAATACAATTGGATTGGCATTCCATTCAGGCGCTAACTGTGACTGATAAAAAGGATGATGACGTCACACCTGGACGACTGTCAAAAATTCTAACTGACACGAAAGAGGTGCTCCAACAAGGACTTGGGACTCTAAAAGGAGTAACGGCAATGATAAAAATCGAAGATAACGCAAACCCAAAATTTTTTAAGGCCAGACCGATACCTTACGCGATCCGCCCAGCCGTTGAAGCAGAGCTGGAGAGTCTGGAGTGTTCGGGTGTGCTGTCCAAGGTGGACTGGAGCGAGTGGGCCACACCCATCGTTCCTGTAATGAAGAAATCATTGAGCAGCACGCCTGGGGAACCGAAGAAGGTTCGCATCTGTGGGGACTTCAAGGTAACTGTGAACCCAGTCCTGCACACAGTGCAATATCCACTTCCACGGATAGAAGATATTTTCGCCTCACTATCTGGAGGGAAACGCTTTACAAAGATTGATCTGGCCCAAGCGTATCTACAAATGGAGGTGGAAGAAGCGTCTAGGAAATACCTCACGATAAACACTCACAAAGGCCTTTACCAGTACAATCGACTGGTATTCAGGGTAGCATCAGCCCCGGCTATTTGGCAGAGGGCGATGGAACAAGTCCTGCAAGGGATCCCGGGGACCCAGTGTTATTTGGACGACATCCTGGTTACGGGCGAAAATGACAGTGAACACCTTGCCAACCTGGAGCAGGTGCTCACGAGATTACGGGAATATGGGCTACAAGCCAACTGCCCCAAATGCGAGTTCTTCAGGAGACAAATCTCGTATTGTGGCCACATGATTGATGAGGAAGGGTTGCATAAGTCGCCAGACAAGATTGAGGCTGTAGTCAAGGCTCCAGCACCGGAAAATGTGTCGCAGCTGAGGTCGTTCCTCGGGTTGGTGAACTACTACCATAAGTTCTTTCCGAATTTATCCACAATTCTGCACCCACTGAACACCCTACTGCAAACTGGAGTAACATGGAAATGGAGTGATGAGTGTAAGCGTGTCTTTCAGAAATGTAAATGCCTAATCACTTCAAAAGAAGTATTGGCCCACTACAATCCAACACTACCGATTCGGTTAGCATGTGATGTGTCTCCCTATGGCATCGGAGCGGTGCTGTCACACAAATTCCCTGACGGTTCAGAGAGGCCAATAGCCTTTGCGTCATGCTCGTTAACCTCAGCCGAGTGTAACTACGCCCAGATTGACAGGGAGGCCCTCAGCCTGGTGTGGGGGGTGAAGAAGTTCAATCACTATCTGCACGGGCAGAAATTCACCCTACTGACTGATCATCAGCCCCTGGTCTCCATTTTTAACCCGAAGAAGGGCATTCCGGTGATGACGGCGCAACGGCTGCAAAGATGGTCACTTTTTCTAGGGGCACTTCAGTACGACATAGAGTACAAGGGTATGAAACAGCATGGAAACGCTGATGGGCTGTCGTGCCTACCGTTGCCTACGGTAGAGGAAGCACCTGCAGTGGGCCCTGTTGAGATATTCCATGCGACCATAGTCGAATGTCTACCTGTTACAAACTCAAGTATAGAGAAGGAAACCCGAAATGACCCGACACTCTCTCGGGTCTATGATTTGATGGTGAAGGGATGGCCAGCACATGGCGACTCACTGTTGCCAGCATTCTCGCCAAGGAGAGAACAGCTGTCAGTGTGCCGGGGGACCTTGATGTGTGGATCCCGAGTGGCAATTCCACCCAAGTTGAGAGATAGAGTGCTCAATGAGCTTCATGAGGGTCATCTGGGAGGGGTAAAAATGAAGAGCCTAGCCAGGGCGTTTGTGTGGTGGCCGGGAATTGATAAAGAAATCGAGGATATGACCAAGAGATGCACAGGATGCCAGAAGGTCCAAAATGCTCCACCACAGGCCCCGCTACATCCATGGGAGTGGCCCTCATCTCCATGGCAATGGGTACACATTGATTTTGCTGGTCCATTTATGCACTCAATGTTCCTAATCGCTGTGGACGCCCATTCGAAATGGCCAGAGGTCATCAAAATGTCCTCCACCACCACGGAGAAAACTATTGCAGTCCTATGGACCATCTTCACCAGGAATGGCTTGCCAGAACAGATTTGCTCCGACAATGGGCCACAGTTTGTGTCAGAGGATTTCCGGAGGTTTCTGAGGAATAATGGGGTGAAGCATTACACATCTGCCCCATATCATCCAGCCACAAATGGATTGGCTGAGAGGTTTGTTCAGACCTTTAAAAAGGCCATAAAGGCAATGCATAATGACGACATACCACTACAACACAAGGTGGATAATTTCTTGTTTGCTTACCGGAATGCGACACATGCAGTCACCAACCAAGCTCCAGCCATAATGTTCTTCAACCGAAGGCTAAGATGTCGCCTGGATTTGCTCAAACCAAATATAAGACGAGATGTTGAGGATAAGCAATTCCAGCACATCAATGAGAAGCCAACCAGGAGCTTCAAGATAGGGCAACCAGTCTTGGCCCGCGACTACCGAACGGAAAAATGGCAGCCAGGAACGATATGCACACAGCAGGGACCACTAATGTACACAGTGGACGTTGGAGAGAGCATCGTGAGACGCCATGCTGACCAGATTCTAGAGTCACAGGAACAAGTCAAACCCATACCACGAGCAGGTGCACCTGGTAATCAACCCGAAGTACAGATTGCGTCTACCTCAGAATCAGTGGTATTGGAAGCTGACGAACCAACCAATGACAATGAGCCAGAATCAACTCCACCGCAAGAACAGGATACTCGAGAAAGGCGCTATCCAGTCAGGATCAGGAAGCCTCCTCAAAGACTGAACTTATAAATGATTATTTCAGTTGATGTACATAGTGCAGAGAAAATTGTAATTGTAATTAGTTATTATTTAGTTGTTAAATGAATGTTATGTACTGTTTATCTAAAAGGGGAGGAATTGTTGTGTATGTACCCTTAAGAGAAGAACTGATTCTATACTGCAGTACCGGCAGTGACCACCCCTGTATATAAAGCCATAGCAGGCTTCTGTATTTCAGTCTAAAGTTACCCTCTGTTCAAGTAAATACCTGTTTTATTGTTCACCTGCAGTCCGTGTATTATTTATACTCGGACATTACAAAAATCAGCTCGACTTATTGTTCTGAAACGCAGACCCTGTAAATGTTGGGATGGACATCTGCAAATTGGCTTCAGATCTGCCTTTGGATGTCGGATTTAATTCAGTGAACTTTGGGCGGTCCAGATCTCACCGACATTTACAATGACCCTGTTTTTGAGCGAGGTACTGAGTTGATTTTGTTACTTTGCAATAAGAGACATGGGCCATCCCTTGGCCCCTCTTCTCAGTAACATTTACAAGGTGCTTTACATCTTCTTTTCATGTTGAAGTCATGAGAGGAGAAGGAACAAAACCATGGCCACAGGTCTCAAGACCTCATCTGGACATGTTCCTGTGAGTGAACTAAATACCTGATGTTGTGGAGTATTTTAAACCAACACTCGACACAAGGTTTTGGATCGATAGTCAAGTCTTCTTTATTGCACCGGTGGGGAAACAGTCTGCTCTGTCTTAGCCAGACCTTTTCAAATTGTTGCAGAAAACATTACATTTTTATACATTACAATAAGCATGGCCACCTCATGTTAAATTCATTCCTGCCACCTGATTGGATCTTGGCCCACAGGCACCTTCACGGATTGGTTACGAATCTTAATATAAACATGTATAAGCTGCCTCCTCAATCAATCACTCAAACTGCTGAATGCTGATTAAAAGATACCTTGGAATGTGACCTAGGTAATAAAGTTCTTACGGGCAGTTGAAATGCTGGACATCCTGTCTCCATTTAATTGTTTTATTTCTCTCCAAAGGTCAGCTATCTTTGACCGCATCTTTATGGATGTGGTCTTTCATGGTAGTTGTTAGATCCGTGGTTCAGTGGATAAATAATTACATGGATGCTGTACGTAAACAAACAACAGGTCTTTACTGGAGGAGGGTCATCTCTAGACTGGGGTACAGAGGTATGCGCACAGCTTATATACCGGTGTGGTTACTGCCGGTACTACAGTATACAGGAGCTGTAAAAAGTAGTTCTGACTTAAAGCACATACACTACAATTCCTCCCTTTTTAGATTAATAATACCCCCTTAATATTCAAATAACAATTACATTTTTACATGTACATTTAATAACAAAAGTCCATTTATAGATACAGTCTTTGGGGCGGCTTCCTGACCCTTTCGGGAGAGCGCCTTTCCGGAGGTTCTTGTTCTTGGTGCAGAGGCGATTCTGACCCCTTTTCATCGGGTAGTTCATCGGGTTGCACTGCTACTGGGTCTGAAGTAGATGCTACCGGCATGTCGGGTTCATCCCCAGGTACTCGAGACATGGGGTTGACGCATTCCTGTGACGCTAAGATCTGCTCGACGTGGCGTCTCACAATGTTCTCCCCGACATCCACTGTGTACATTAATGGCCCCTGCCTTGTACATATCGTTCCGGGTTGCCACTTCTCAGTTCGATAGTCACGGCCCAAGACTGGTTGCCCTACATTGAAGCTCCTTGTCGGCTTCTCGTTGATGTGCTGGAATTGTTTGTCCTCAACATTTCTTCGCACATTTGGTCTGAGCAAGTCCAGACGAGACCTCAACCTTTGGTTAAAGAACATCATGGCCGGGGTCTGGTTGGTAACTGCATGTGTCGCGTTTCGGGAGGCTAATAAGAAATTGTCCATCTTATGCTGTAGTGGAATTTCCTCATCGCACATGGCCTTTATCGCCTTCTTAAAGGTTTGTACGATCCTCTCAGCCAATCCATTGGTGGCTGGATGATACGGGGCGGATGTGTAATGCCTTACCCCATTCCTTTTCATGAATTTTTGGAACTCGTCGGACACAAACTGTGGTCCATTATCAGGGCAGATCTGCTCTGGCAAACCGTTTCTGGCAAATATGGTCCGTAGGACTGCAATCGTTTTCTCTGTAGTGGTTGAAGACATCTTTATCACCTCAGGCCACTTTGAATGAGCATCCACTGCTATTAAGAAAATTGAGTCCATGAATGGACCAGCAAAATCAATGTGCACCCGTTGCCATGGAGAGGAGGTCCACTCCCATGGGTGTAGAGGGGCATGTGGTGGTGCATTTTGGACCTTCTGGCATCCTAAGCAGCTCTTAGTTAGGTCTTCGATTTGTTGATCGATTCCCGGCCACCACACATAAGCCCTAGCAAGGCTTTTCATATTCACTCCCCCCAGATGACCTTCATGTAGCTCCTTTAGCACTCTCTCCCTTAACTTGGGTGGAATCACCACTCTGGATCCACACATCACTGTCCCCAGGCATACTGACAGTTGTTCTCTTAAGAACATAAGAAATAGGAGCAGGAGTAGGCCAATCGGCCCCTCGAGCCTGCTCCGCCATTCAATAAGATCATGGCTGATCTGATCCTAACCGCCAATCCATTATCACAGAACCATCTCCTGAATCTAACAGAATTAGACACACGAAATAGGAGCAGGATCAGGCTACACGGCCCCTGGGCCCGCTCCGCTACCCACAGGGCCATGACGGATCCGAACCTAGACTCATGTCCAAATTCCTGCCCGCTCCCCGTAACCCTTAATTCCCTTTACTTCTAGGAAACTGTCTATTTCTGTTTTAAATTTATGTAATGATGTAGCTTCTACAGCTTTTTGGGGCAGCATATTCCATGGACCTACCACCCTCTGAGTGAAGTAGTTCCTCCTCATCTCAGTTTTGAAAGAGCAGCCCCTTATTCTAAGACTATGCCCCCTAGTTCTAGTTTCACCCATCATCGGGAACATCTTCCCCGCATCCACTCGATCCAACCCTTCACAATCTTATATGTTTCAATAAGATCGCCTCTCATTCTTCTGAACTCCAATGAGTAGAGTCCCAATCTACTCAACCTCTCCTCATATGTCCATCCCCTCATCCCCGGGATTAACACAGTGAACCTTCTTTGTACTGACTCGAGAGCAAGTATGTCCTTTCTTAAGTATGGACACCAAAACTGTACACAGTATTCCAGGTGCGGTCTCACCAATACCTTGTACAACTGAAGCAATACCTCCCTATTTTTATATTCTATCCCCCTAGCAATGAAAGCCAACATTCCATTGGCTTTCTTAATCACTTGCTGCACCTGCATACTAACCTTTTGAGTTTCGTGCCCCAGGACCCCCAGATCCCTTTGTACTTCAGTACTTTCCAGTTTCTTGCCATTAAGATAATAACTTGCTCTACGATTTTTCCTGCCAAAGTGCATAACCTCACACTTTCCAGTATTGTATTCCATCTGCCAAATCTCTGCCCACTTACTTAGCCTGTCGATGTCCCCTTGCAGGTTTTTTATGTCCTCCTCACTCACTACTTTCCCTCCCATCTTAGTATCATCTGCAAACTTTGATATGTTACACTCGGTCCCCTCCTCCAAATCGTTAATATAGATTGTAAAGAGTTGGGGACCCAGCACTGACCCCTGCGGAACACCACTAGTTACTGATTGCCAGTCTGAGAATGAACCATTTATCCCAACTCTCTGCCTTCTGTTAGATAGCCAATCCTCTATCCATGCCAGAATATTACCCCCAATCCCGTGCTTTTTTATCTTAAGCAATAATCTTTTGTGTGGCACCTTGTCAAATGCCTTTTGGAAGTCTAAATACACTACGTCCACTGGTTCCCCTTTATCCACCCTATACGTTACTTCCTCAAAGAACTCCAGCAAATTTGTCAAACATGACTTCCCCTTCATAAAACCATGCTGACTTTGTCCTATTAAATTATGATTATCCAAATGTCCTGTTACTGTCTCCTTAATAATGGACTCCAAAATTTTACCTACCACAGATGTTAGGCTAACCGGTCTATAGTTTCCAGCCTTCTGTCTACTGCCCTTTTTAAATAAGGATGTTACATTAGCAGTTTTCCAGTCTGCCGGGACCTTTGCCAAGTCCAGGGAGTTTTGGAAAATTATTACCAATGCATCCACAATCCCTACCACCACTTCCCTCAAGACCCTAGGATGTAAGCCATCAGGTCCAGGTGATTTATCCGCCTTGAGTCCCATTATTTTACCGAGTACCACTTCCTTAGTGATTTTGATCGTGTTTAGCTCCTCCCCCCCTTTAGCCCCCTGTTTGTCCAGTGTTGGGATATTCTTAGTGTCTTCTACTGTAAAGACTGATGTAAAATATTCATTCAGTGTTTTTGCCATCTCCATGTTTCCCACCATTAATTTCCCGGTCTCATCCTCCAAGGGACCAACATTTACTTTAGCCACCCTTTTTCTTTTTATATAACTATAAAAACTCTTACTATCTGTTTTTATATTTTTTGCTACTTTACTTTCATAATCTATCTTCCCTTTCTTAATCAATCTTTTTGTCATTTTTTGCTGTCTTTTAAAGTTTTCCCAATCCTCTATCCTCCCACTAGATTTGGCTACCTTATATGCCCTTGTTTTTAGTTAAATACTATCCTTAATTTCTTTACTTAGCTATGGATGGCTGTCTTTTCTTTTACACCCTGGATGAGAATGCTGGCAACAGTGAGTCGCCATGTGTTGGCCATCCCCTCACCGTCAATTCATATACCCGTGACAGCGTCGGATCATTGCGGGTCTCCTTCTCTATATCCGCGTTTGTTACTGGCAATCGTTCAATTATCGACGAATAAAATATTTCGATAGGGTCCACTGCTGGTGCTTCCTCCACCATAGGCAGTGGCAGGCGCGATAGCCCATCAGCGTTCCCATGCTGTTTCGTGCCTTTATATTCTATTTCATATTGATTCGCCCCTAGAAACAGGGACCATCTTTGTAACTGCTGTGCAGTCATTACTGGCACGCCCTTCTTAGGATTAAAGATGGAGACAAGTGATTGGTGGTCAGTCAGCAAGGTGAACTTCTGCCCATGCAGATAATGGTTGAATTTTTTTACTCCCCATACTAGGCTGAGGGCCTCCCTGTCAATCTGGGCATAGTTGCGCTCGGCTGAGGTTAGTGACCGAGACGCAAAGGCCACTGGCCTCTCCAACCCGTCTGGGAATTTGTGCGACAGCACCGCTCCAATGCCGTGGGGTGATGCATCACATGCCAAACGAATTGGTAGTGCTGGGTTGAAATGGGCCAACACCTCTTTTGATGTGATCAATTCTTTACACTTCTGGAAAGCTCGTCTACGTTCGTCATCCCACTTCCATGGTACCCCTCTTTGCAGTAGGGTGTTCAGCGGGCGTAGTACCGTAGACAAATTTGGTAAGAACTTGTGGTAATAGTTTACCAGCCCGAGGAATGACCTCAGTTGTGACACATTTTCCGGTGCTGGAGCCTTGACTACTGCCTCAATCTTGTCAGGGGACTTATGTAACCCCTCTTCATCGATGATGTGGCCACAATACGAGATCTGTTTCTGGAAAAACTCGCACTTGTGGCGATTAGCTCGTAGCCCATATTCCTTTAATCTGGCGAGCACCTTCTCCAAGTTAGTGAGGTGATCACCGTCATTTTCGCCCGTGACCAAGATGTCGTCCAAATAACACTGGGTCCCTGGAATCCCTTGCAGGACCTGATCCATCGCCCTTTGCCAGATAGCCGGAGCCGAGGCTACTCAAAACACCAGCCGGTTGTATTGATAGAGACCTTTATGGGTGTTGATCGTAAGGTAATGTTTCGAAGCTTCTTCTACCTCCATTTGCAAGTACGCCTGGGCTAGATCGA
The DNA here is from genome assembly GCF_052327205.1 of Somniosus microcephalus. Classification (NCBI taxonomy): domain Eukaryota; kingdom Metazoa; phylum Chordata; class Chondrichthyes; order Squaliformes; family Somniosidae; genus Somniosus; species Somniosus microcephalus. The sequence goes on from NC_140995.1 coordinate 226,026,779, forward strand.
TTTTGGTGAAGCGTTTACCACCAGATAACGAGGCGAAAATATCCTCAATTCGTGGAAGCGGATATTGCACCGTGTGAAGGACTGGGTTCACTGTCACCTTAAAATCCCCACAGATGCCGACCTTCTTTGGTTCCCCAGGCGTATTACTCAACGACCTCTTCATTACAGGGATGATGGGTGTAGCCCACTCGCTCCAGTCCACTTTGGACAGTACTCCTGAACGTTCCAACCCTTCCAGCTCTGCTTCAACTGCTGGTCTGATCGCATAAGGCACTGGTCTGGCCTTCAGAAACTTTGGGCTTGCATTATCCTCTATTTTAATTGTTGCTGTTATTCCTTTTAGTGTTCCTAGTCCCTCCTGGAACACTTCTTTTGCATCAGTTAGCATTTTTGACAGTCGTCCAGGTGTGACGTCGTCATCCTTTTTGGCCTCCACCTTCAGTGCCTTTATGGAATGCCAATCTAAATGTATCTTCCGGATCCACTCACGTCCTAGCAGTGGTGGTCCTCCATTTGGCAATACATATATATCCATTTTAGGTATTTCCTGACCTTTATATGTCACTTTCACCCTTATTTTTCCTTTGGGGTAGACTTTTTGCCCCGTATACGTCTTCAAGACAATCTCTGTAGCTTTCAAGGGTATGTGTGAAAATAGCCGCTTGTAGTCTCTTTGATTTATGACTGTTAGAGCTGACCCTGTGTCCAATTCCATTTCCACTTGGACTCCGTCTATCTTGAGTGTAACCCAGATAGTCTGGTGATCCTCTATTTCGGTTACATTATGTAGTTTCAGACAACCCAGCTCCTTGCTTCCGGAGTCTGTGTCACTTTTCTGTTCGTCTGAACCACTGTCCATCACCTGGTGTACCTTTTTGTACTTCTCCTGTGGAGATTTCTTACTGTTGGTTTTCTTCCCAGACCTGCAGACTCTTGCTATGTGTCATGCTTTCCCACACTGTCTGCACACTTGGTCCTTGAACCAACAATCTTTCTGGTCATGTGTTTGTGATGAAATATTCCATTCATCACTGCCTGTGACTGTGGTTGGTTTCAGGTTCCCCCTTACCATTGTATTGCCTGTGACTGTGGTTGGTTTCAGGTTTCTCCTCACCATTGTATTGTGTATTGGAATGTATGGAATGTGTTGTGTGTCGGGCTCCACCCATACCTGGCCTCTATGTAAGCCAGCTCAGTCTGGCCTCACAGCCAGTACTGCAGACCTCCAGGGAAGATACCTCTCTCCACTGCGTGTTATCTTCTAAGTTAATAAAAGCCTTGTTTTGTTTCGCTAACATCGAGTCTCGGGATTATTGAGGCACATCAATTTTATTAACTTATTTTTCAACACAATGGATCAACTCCTGAAACCCGAACGTTTGGATTTGGATCAGCATGCTCCGGACACATCAGCACGCTTCGGACACTGGTTTATGTGTATGGAATTCTTCCTGGACAATTCCGCAGCCGTCAAAGACGCTACGGACGCTGCGAGTATGAAACTCGGAATTCTGTGGAATTGGGTAAGCCACCGGGTTTACCCCCTCATCCAAGACGCCGACACGTACCTGGCCGCCTGCGACATCTTAAAGGCGCATTACCAGCAGCCTACGAATGAGGTGTATGCTAGGCATCTGCTCGCCACTCGCGCACAGCGACCTGGGGAATCGGTGGAGGAGTTCCTAGGCACCCTGAAAATGCTTGGCAAAGACTGCAAGTGCCGAGATGTAAAAGCCGCAGTGTACACCGATGAACTTGTTCGCGATGCCTTTATCACAGGCCTCAGCTCCACTTACATCCGGCAAAGACTGCTGGAAAAAACGGGTTTGGACCTGAAACAGGCTGCGGACACCGCGCAATCCCTGGATGTGGCCCAGAGAAACTCGGACGCCTACTCTTCAGCCCGCGCCGTCCACGCCGCCACGTGTGCACCAAGGGCTCCGCCATCTTGGAAGGCATCTTCCCCGCCCGGCAGCCCGACACCGTCGGGGCCCCGCTCTCCCCCCAGAAGCCCTACGACAGCCGCGACGCGTCGGGGACCCAACTGCTACTTCTGCGGGCAGCCAAAGCACACCAGAAACCTGTGCCCGGCGAAAGGCACCACCTGCTTTAAGTGCGGTAAGAAGGGGCACTTTGGGAAGGTGTGCAGAGGGAACCCCGCTAGAAAACCAAAACCCGCCACCGCCGCGTGTGCGCCGTGGGAGCGGCCATCTTGGACACCATCTTGCCCGACCTCGTGGGGTCCGCCATCTTGTGAGCAGACAGCGCGGACGCCATCTTGTCTCGATCAGGGCCCTACAGTGGCATCGGTCACAGTGGACCAGACCAGGCCCCACCCGCTATCCAAATCAATGGTGGACATCGAGGTAAACGGGTGCGGGGTTAAATGTTTCATTGACAGTGGAAGCACGGAGAGTTTTATCCACCCGGAACTGGCACGACAACTCTCCCTAAAGGTGGTCCCTACTCGGGGTACCATCTCTATGGCTGATAAAACCCAGACATCGACCATTCTGGGTTACTGCACGGTACAATTGTCCGTTAACGGGACTGTATACGATAATTTTAAAGTATTAATCATGAAGAATCTATGCGCGAGCGTGATCTTGGGCCTGGATTTCCAGTGCAACCACCAAAGCATCACGCTCAAGTACGGTGGGTCCCAGCCGCCCCTCACAGTGTGCGGCCTGGCTACCCTGAAGGTAAAGCCGCCTTCGCTATTCACGAACCTTACCCCTAACTGCCGGCCAATAGCGACCAAAAGCAGGAGGTACAGCTGGGAGGACAGGCGGTTTATCGCAACCGAGGTAGACAGGCTCCTGAAAGAGCGCATTATTGAATGCAGCAATAGCCCGTGGCGCGCCCAAGTGGTGGTGGTAAGGGGTAGCGAGAAGAAACGGATGGTGATCGACTATAGCCAAACGATCAACAGGTACACCCAACTAGACGCCTACCCGTTACCCCGCATATCAGAAATGGTGAACCAAATCGCCCAATACCGGGTGTTCTCCACCATCGACCTCAAGTCAGCGTACCACCAGCTCCCTATCAGACCAGAGGACCGCCCGTACACCGCCTTCGAGGCGAACGGACGCCTCTACCAATTCCTCAGAGTTCCCTTTGGGGTGACGAATGGGGTCTCGGTCTTCCAGAGGGAGATGGATCGCATGGTCGATGACCACCACTTGCAGGCAACCTTCCCCTACCTCGACAACGTCACCATCTGCGGTCACAACCAGCAGGATCACGACTCGAACCTCGAGAGGTTCCTGAAAACCGCACAAAAACTCAACCTCACCTACAACGAGGACGTGCGTTTTCAACACCACGCGCTTCTGCATACTAGGCAGCGTGGTGGAGAATGGGGAAATCGGACCGGACCCCGACCGATTGCGCCCCCTACGGGAGCTGCCCCTGCCCAACACTCCCAAAGCCCTGAAAAGGTGCCTGGGGTTATTTTCTTATTATTCCCAATGGGTCCCCAACTACTCCGACAAAGCCCGCCCCCTCTTGAAAGCATCCTCTTTTCCGCTCTCTGCTGAGGCCCACGCCGCCTTCAAAAGCATTAAGCAGGATATTGAGCGGGCCACACTACAGGCAGTGGACGAGAACACTCCATTTCAAGTGGAAAGTGATGCGTCTGACTTTGCCTTGGCGGCCACCCTCAACCAGGCGGGGCGGCCCGTAGCTTTCTTCTCGAGGACCCTCCAAGGGCCCGAGATCAGACACTCCTCCGTGGAAAAGGAGGTCCAAGCCATCATGGAGGCAGTGCGCCACTGGCGCCACTACCTAGCCGGCAAACGCTTCACCCTACTTACCGACCAGCGGTCGGTAGCGTTTATGTTCAATAATAAACAGAGGGGGAAGATCAAAAATGATAAGATTCTTAGGTGGCGGATCGAGCTCTCCACCTTCGAGTATGACATCATTTACCGGCCAGGGGCCCTTAACGAATCCCTAGATGCCCTCTCACGAGGGATGTGTGCCAGCGCCACCGGGGATCGGCTACAGACCCTCCACAACGACCTCTGCCACCCAGGGGTCACGCGGCTGTTCCACTTCATAAAGTCCCGCAACTTACCCTACTCGATTGAGGAAGTTCGGTCTCTGACCAGGAACTGCCGCACTTGCGCTGAGTGCAAGCCTCGGTTCTACCACCCTGATAGAGCCCACTTAATCAAAGCTACACGGCCCTTTGAGCGGCTCAGCTTAGATTTCAAGGGCCCCCTCCCGTCCGTCGACCGCAATGTTTACTTCCTGAACATTGTGGACGAATACTCCCAGTTCCCATTCGCCTTCCCCTGCCCAGACATGACCAGCGCCACGGTCATTAAATGCCTCAACAGCCTGTTCTGCCTGTTCGGTATGCCGAGCTACATCCACACGGATAGGGGGGCGTCCTTCATGAGTGAAGAGCTACGCCAGTACATGCTGTCCAGGGGTATCGCCACGAGCCGTACCACCAGCTACAACCCCCGGGGTAACGGTCAAGTGGAGCGAGAGAACGGGACAGTATGGAAAGCAGTCACCCTAGCTCTAAGGACCAAGGGCCTCCCTATCTCCCGCTGGCAGGAAGTCCTCTCAGATGTGCTCCATTCAATACGGTCGCTATTGTGTACTGCCACTAATGCCACGCCTCATGAACGAATGTTTAGCTTCCCCCGGAAATCCACCTCAGGCGTATCCATGCCATCATGGCTATCCACCCCAGGTCCGGTATTCGTGCGAAGGCATGTGAGGGGCCATAAGACGGACCCTCTCGTGGAGCCAGTGCACCTACTCCACGCCAACCCCCAATACGCGTATGTCCGGCACGCCGACGGAAGGGAGGACACCGTGTCAATAAAAGACGTCGCCCCAGCCGGTAACGACAACAACCACGGCAATAGCAGCAACAACGACCACAGCAACTCTTACCCACCCACTACTCTTTCATCACCCCCGGAAGAACATCGACCAACGGCACCCCCACCAACTACCCCTTCAACAACCCTGGCGGCACCCCCGGCAGAGACCCAGGAGGCCACCGGGGACACCCAGCCGACACCCGCGACACCACAACAGCCACGTCGGTCGCAGAGGACTACCAAACCCCCGAACAGACTAAATCTATAGAAGGGGTGAATGTGATGAAATATTCCATTCATCACTGCCTGTGACTGTGGTTGGTTTCAGGTTCCCCCTTACCATTGTACTGCCTGTGACTGTGGTTGGTTTCAGGTTTCTCCTCACCATTGTATTGTGTATTGGAATGTATGGAATGTGTTGTGTGTAGGGCTCCGCCCATACCTGGCCTCTATGTAAGCCAGCTCAGTCTGGCCTCACAGCCAGTACTGCAGACCTCCAGGGAAGATACCTCTCTCCACTGCGTGTTATCTTCTAAGTTAATAAAAGCCTTGTTTTGTTTCGCTAACATTGAGTCTCGGGATTATTGAGGCACATCAGTGTTGTTCTGCCGCAGCGATAGCACTTCCCTGTTCCATAGGTCATTTAGTTGGTGCCGTATTCTTGCGGTCTCCGTTGTATCTCTGCAGCGCCCCTTGCGGCTGCTTCGTGTGATACTGCCATACTGAAAGCTTTGTCCAGCGTAAGGTCCTTTTCTGATAGAAGCCGTTTCTGGGTTCCTTCACTTTGTAGCCCACACACAAACTTGTCCCTTAACGTGTCTGCTAGTCCCGCTCCAAACTGGCAGTATTTCGATAGCTTGCGCAGTTCCGTTAGGTACTCAGCATTGCTTTCGTCTTTGTGTTGGTTCCTTTTATGGAACTTAAATCATTCTGCTATCAGCAGCGGTGTGGGGCTTAAGTGGTCCTGTAGGATTTCTACTATGCTTCCAAAATCCTTGTTTAGGGCTTCTCTGGGGTTGTTAGATTTCGCAGTAACCCATAAGTTTTTGCACCCATGGAATTTAACAGAACGAGTGCTTTATTAGCATCTGGCACTTCATTCGCCCTGCAGTACACCTCAATATGTTCCACATATGTCGCCCAATCTTCGACTTCATTGTCGAACGTAGAGATACTGCCACTCTTCGGCATCCTTGGTTGTGCATTAACTATCACCAATGGCGCCTCCCGTGCTTCCCCTTCTTCTCCGCTGGCACAAAATGGCGTCTCCCACGCTTTCCTTCCTTCCCGCGCTCGCCCGTCTTCTCCGCTGCGGCTTTGCAAAATGGCGTTTCCCGCGCTCTTCCTTTTTCTCCGCGGCTTAATGGCGCCTCCCGCGCTCTCCCTGCTTCTCCGCGGCTCAATGGATCCTCCCGTGCTCTCCCTGCTTCTCCGAGGCTCAATGGCGTCTCCCCTTGCTTCGCCCCGCGGACCCTGATCAGCCTGTGATCCCTGGCTGTGCTCTGCGCGTTCTTCTCTTGATATTTGTCGACGCCGCTCAGTCTAGAACCCGGCTGTTTCTTACCCTCTCTCTCTCCGGTTTGCAGTATTTTTTTTCTCGACGCCGCTCGGTGATCAATCCCCGGCTGCGCCCTGCTCTCTTCACCTTCTTTCTTACCCCGTCGACGCTGCCCGGCTCTCTCTCTCTGCCGTCGGTCGGCTCCAGCCGCCGCTGCTCGGGAAGGGTCTGCTCTGGACCTGTCGTCGGTCTCTTACTGCTCGTTGTGGCTGGGGAACCAAGCCCGGCTCTCCACAGCCTCCCCAGTGAAGTTGGATCTCTGCCTGACTGCTGGGCGGTTGCTCGCGGTCGACGCCCGTGTTCCTGGACTTGACTATTTTTTTTTATGTTGCAGGTAGATTCGCATCAACACTCGTCGCCACTGTTAGATCCATGGTTCAGTGGATAAATAATTACACGGATGCTGTACATAAACAAACAACAGATCTTTACTGGAGGAGGGTCATCTCTAGACTGGGGTACAGAGGCATGCGCACAGCTTATATAACGGTGTGGTTACTGCCGGTACTACAGTATACAGGAGCTGTAAGAAGTAGTTCTGACTTAAAGCACATACATTACAGTAGTCCCTGTCTTCCTTACACTATTCAGTGAAACTGCCAGCGATGTCAGTTTAACTCTTTCCCCACTGCACCTGAATTTTACGAATTGGAGATTTTACAACATGAGACACAAAGGGGTCGAATTTCCTGGAGCCGTCAGGCGGGGTTTCAGGCATGTGGGGGGGGGGGTGGAAATTGCAAAAATAGGGGTCGCGACCCCCCCCTGCCTGATTCCCCGCCCCGTCCGACTTTCACCCCGGCGTTTCAATGCGACCCGAATAAGGCGGGACTGGTCTTCAGGCAGCCTAATCACCAATAATTGGCATCTATAATGCCATTTTAAGGGGCCCGTGCTATTTTCAGCCTTTTCCCACGCTAAACACGCCTGGTGGGAACCCCGCTGATGAAACCTGGCATGAGAAATATCGGCTTGCTTACTATCAGCTGCAGGTCAATCAGGAAAGAAGAGATTTAATCAGACAACATTTGTAGGTTGCAGGACCTTGTTGTTTCAGGCTTGGGGCAACTTGTTCCAGGCTTAGGCACAGCTGTGGAAGGTTGGAGCCTCACACACTTCTCCAATGTGAGCTCCTGGGAAGCACCTCTCGGCACCCTCACTCAGCGCATCCTCAACGGAGGTATCTACCAGAAGCATGGGAGGCCTTTTTTCCCTTCCCTTCATGCCATTAGAGGATCTCCAGCAGCAGAGGTGTCAGCAGCAGAACCAGGAACAGCATGATGAGCACCAGGAGCACCAGGCTGCTGCTCACTCACTTGAAGCTGCACAGGCCAGAAGGGGCCAGCGCTTGGATGTGGCTTGAGAGCACCTTGCTGCGCATCAGGGGGCCATGGGGATCCGTTTCTGCACTGGCAGTCCTACTCAGAAGGACTTCCATGAAGGTCTGGTTTCTCTGTTCAGTGGATGCCCATCGCTCCTCAAGAGATGTCATTCTATTATGAACACTCACCATGTTTTCCATACCCTGGCGACTTATCTCCTCCATGGAGGTAGCCAACCTTTCCATGGTGATGCGTTCATGCGCCAATGACTATGCACAGGCTCAGCTCATGTTCGCTATGGACTCCTCCATTCGCTCCACACTCGCAGCGACCCTGGAGACAAAACCTGCCAGAGACTCCTGCATCTGTGCATGGAGATCCATCACCTCTTCTCTTGCGGATGGACCCAGAGGCAGAGGGTCGACATGCAGCTGAGCTGAGCTGGCAGAGACCTGCGCCCTCCGACGAGGAGTCTCCACTGCTGTCCCTGTCTCCACAATCTGCTGATGCTCACTTGTGAGCTGTGAAACACCAGGTGACAACACTACTCTATGTCCCGAAGGTCCCCCCGAGGTGTGATTGTCTGCGCTGGTGCTGAGTGTGCTTACTTCTGCTGACGCTGCGCCCTCAGAGATTGGAGCTTCCTCTGAGGAGTCTGGCTGCACAGCCTCTTCCTCCTCCACAGTAGGGACGGGGGCTCTGGATGGTACTGTGGGGGAGTAAAGGAAGGAGTTAGAGATGTAATGCCAAGGTTCTTCTGGTGACTACCAGCGAGCTGACATCTGCTGACACCTGCATCCATGCAGCCTTGGTCTCAGTGGGAGGCCTCTTCCTCCCTGACCTAGGGAAGAGGACCTCCCTGTGGGCCCTAACCCCATCCAATAATGCCTGCAATGAAGCCTCGTCGAATTTGGAGGCAGCTCGGGGCCTGGCACTGGCCACAGCTGCTGCAGGCTCCTCTGCCATCCTGTATGGTTCGTTTGGAAGCCTTTAGAGGATGCAGTGCTTGCTGTGGACCTTAAATTGCTGGTTCAATTCCAGCTCGAAGGATTTTGCCCGCTTTTGAAGTAAGCAGCCGCTCTCTTAAATTGACAGTGTATCATGTTGCCGGTAAGGCACAGACACCTCTTTTCCTGTCTGTAACCTTCCTGCTCTCTGTGTCCACCTGCTCATCGCTGTTTTCCTTGAACATTTGTGTCTGCTCACCAGCAGAGAGCGCCATTGAGCAGCAACACTTGGCAACGCTCAGCACTCACTGTCAGGCAAAAGAAGTGTCCGTCAGTCAGACAGGCTCTCGCCGGCTCCCTCACGCTCAGGGCCGCTGCTACTTTCCCAGGACCTCGTTTCCCCTCCGCAGGCTCGGGCTCTTCTCAGCTTCTTTCACCATTACTGTGGCTTCTGCGAGGAGTCGGGAATCGGGGGGTGGGGTGCCGGGAATTGTGGAGGTTGGGGAGCTGGGAATCGGGGGGAGTGGATTGACTGGGCCGGGTGGGTGGCAAGAGAGAGGGAGACTGGGGATTTGGACCTTCTCACCTGAGGATTTAATATCCAGCACATTTAGGGACCTGAAGCTCCAGAGGCAGAGGGTTTCTTTCAGTGAGAGCCTCTTCTAATTCTTATTGTGGACTATTCAGAGTTTCCCAAACTTTCACATTGTAGCTTAGGAGCATTTGAATTCCAAACACTAACGTTTTCTATTTTATTTCTAAGGACCAGCTCAAGAGAGGCTTTGAAATAGGTCACCTCTCCTCTCTATTGGTGTGGAGAGGGAGACTGGGGAATGGGGGCTCGGGGGGAGAGAGAGACCGGGGAATGGGGGCCCGGGGAGAGAGGGAGACTGGGGAATGGGGGCTCAGGGAGAGAGAGAGACCGGGGAATGGGGGCCCGGGGAGAGAGAGAGAGACTGGGGAATGGGGGGATCGGGGGGAGAGAGAGAGAGACTGGGGAATGGGGGCGCCGGGAGAGAGAGAGAGACTGGGGAATGGGGGCTCGGGAGAGAGAGAGAGACTGGGGAATGGGGGCTCGGGGAGAGAGAGAGAGACTGGGGAATGGGGGCGCCGGGAGAGAGAGGGACTGGGGAATGGGGGCTCGGGAGAGAGAGAGAGACTGGGGAATGGGGGCTCGGGGAGAGAGAGAGAGACTGGGGAATGGGGGCGCCGGGAGAGAGAGAGACTGGGGAATGGGGGCTCGGGGAGAGAGAGAGAGACTGGGGAATGGGGGCGCCGGGAGAGAGAGAGACTGGGGAATGGGGGCTCGGGGAGAGAGAGAGAGACTGGGGAATGGGGGCTCGGGGAGAGAGACTGGTGATGTGCCAAATAATTGCCTGAATCCATGAGGTTAAGCTTAAAACTAAAGGCTTTTATTAAGTAAGAACATGGCATCAAGTTAACACAGGGCAACCATCATTCATCACTGACCCAGCCCTTGGTAGAACATTCCAGAAGAGGGGCGGGGCTAGGGAGGAGCATTAGTGGTTACACCGGTAGAACATTCTAGATATTAACAAGTACAACAACAACAGACAATACAAATGCCAGAACACAGAGTTATTTCATCACAACTGGGGAATGGGGGCTTGGAGGGAGAGAGAGGCTGGGGTATGGGGTCTCGGGGGGAGAGAGAGAGACTGGGGAATGGGGGCTCGGGAGAGAGAGGGAGACTGGGGAATGGGGGCTCGGGGAGAGAGAGACTGGGGAATGGGGGCTCGAGGGGGAGAAATTCAGTCCTTTGCCCTCAGAGATCAGGCTCGTGCAGTGCATCCTGGTATTGAAAAACTCCCTTGTTGTCCTGGTGACAGAACAGGCCCACAGCACAGAAACAGTGTCGCGCCACATCCTCCGATTTACTGTATTGTTTTGGCTCAATAGTTCAGCATTCTACCTGTGTGAGATGATCTGTTGACAATGACATTTAGCATCGATCCTGTCATTTGGGAATGTTTGAGAATGCAATATCACCAGGGCTTGCAGGCCCAAATGGCAACACGCACTTTTAAAATATATTTCAATTATTATTATTACTGTTGTTATTGGTTCGGTAAAATGCAATAACAACAAGTTGTATTTATATAGCGCCTTTAATGTAATAAAACATTCCAAGGTGCTTCACAGGAGCGTTATAAAACAAAATTTGACACACAGGGAGATATTAGGGCAGATGACCAAAAGCTTCGTAAAGAGGTAGGTTTTAAGGTGCGTCTTAAAGGAGGAAAGAGAGGTCGAGAGGCAGAGAGATGGAGAGGTTTAATGAGGGAATTCCAGAGTTTAGGGCCTTGGCAGCTGAATTCACGACCAACAATTGTTGAGCGATTAAAATCAGGGATGCTCAAGAGGTCAGAATTTGAGGAGCGCAACAGGGTTTTGGGGTTGGAGGAGATTAGAGAGATAGGGAGGGGCGAGGCTATGAGGGGAATTGAAAACAAGGATGAGAATTTTAAAATTGAGTCATTGCATAAACGGGAACCAATGTAGGTCAGTGAGCACTGGGGTGATGGGTGAACGGGACTTGGTGCGAGTGAGAACACAGGCAGCAGAGTTTTGGATGAACTCAAGTTTACGGAGGGTAGAATATACGAGGCCAGATAGGAGTGCGTTGGAATAGTCAAAGCCAGAGGTAACAAAGACATGGCTGAGGGTTTCAGCAGCAGATGAGCTGAATGTGATGAAATATGCCATTCATCAGGCACTGTATTCTCTGTGTTTAGTTTAGTTTCAGTTTCATTTCCTTACCTGGATTGTATTGTGTGTAGGGCTCCGCCCATACCTGGCCCCTACTTAAGCAAGCCCCAGCGTGTCTCTCAGACAGTACAGCAGACCTCTGGATGAGAGACACTTCTCCAATGTGTATTACTTTCTGAGTTAATAAAAGCCTTGCTTTGTTCCGTTAACATTGAGTCTCGGATTCATTGAGGCACATCAATTTTATTAACTCAATTTTCAACGCAATGGACCAACTCTTGAAACCCGAACGTTTGGATTTGGACCCGCATGCTTCGGACGCATCGGCACAATTCGGACACTGGTTTAAGTGTATGGAATTCTTCCTGGACAATTCCGCAGCCATCACAGGCGCTACGGACACTGAAAGTATGAAACTCGGAATCCTGCGGAATTGGGTAAGCCACCGGGTTTACCCCCTCATCCAAGACGCCGACACGTACGCGGCCGCCTGTGACATCCTAAAGGCGCATTACCAGCAGCCTACGAACGAGGTGTACGCTAGGCATCTGCTCGCTACTCGCACACAGCGACCTGGGGAATCGCTGGATGAGTTCCTAGTCACCCTGAAAACGCTTGGCAAAGACTGCAAGTGCCAAGATGTAAAAGCCGCAGTGTACACTGACGAGCTTGTTCGTGATGCCTTTATCGCAGGCCTCAGCTCCACTTACATCCGGCAGAGACTACTGGAAAAAACGGGATTGGACCTGAAACAGGCTGTGGACACAGCGCAATCCCTGGATGTGGCCCAGAGAAACTCGGATGCCTACTCTTAGGCCCACGCCGCCCACGCCGCCACGTGTGCACCAAGGGCGCCGCCATCTTGGAAGGCATCTTCCCCGCCCGGCAGCCCGACACCGTCGGGGCCCCGCTCTCCCCCCAGAAGCCCTACGACAGCCGCAACGCGTTGGGGCCCCAACTGCTACTTCTGCGGGCAGCCGAAGCACATCAGAAACCTGTGCCCGGCGAAAGGCGCCACCTGCTTTAAGTGCGGTGAGAAGGAGCACTTCGGGAAGGTATGCAGAGGGAACCCCGCTGGAAAACCCGCCACCGCCGCATGTGCGCCGTGGGAGCGGCCATCTTGGACGCCATCTTGCCCGACCTCGTGGGGTCCGCCATCTTGTGAGCAGACAGCGTGGATGCCATCTTGTCTCGATCAGGGCCCTACAGTGGCATCGGTCACAGTGGACCAGACCAGACCGCACCCGCTATCCAAATCAATGGTGGACATTGAGGTAAACGGGTGCGGGGTTAAATGTTTAATTGACAGTGGAAGCACGGAGAGTTTTATAAACCCTGAACTAGCACAACAACTCTCTCTAACGGTGGTCCCTGCTCGGGGCACCATCGCTATGGCTGATAAAACCCAGACATCGACCATTATGGGTTACTACGCGGTACAATTGTCCGTTAACGGAACTGTATACGATAATTTTAAATGACTAATCATGAAGAATCTATGTGCGAGCGTGATCTTGGGCCTGGATTTCCAGTGCCACCACCAAAGCATCACGCTCAAGTACGGTGGGTCCCAGCCGCCCCTCACAGTGTGCGGTCTGGCTACCCTGAAGGTAAAGCCGCCTTCGCTATTCACGAACCTTACTCCCAACTGCCGGCCAATAGCGACCAAAAGCAGGAGGTACAGCTGGGAGGACAGGCGGTTTATCGCGACCGAGGTAGACAGGCTCCTGAAGGAGCGCATCATCGAACGCAGCAACAGCCCGTGGCGCGCCCAAGTGGTGGTGGTGAGGGGTAGCGAGAAGAAGCGGATGGTGATAGATTATAGCCAGACGGTTAATCTATACACCCAGCTAGACGCCTACCCGCTACCCCGCATATCCGAGATGGTGAACCAAATCGCCCAATACCGGGTGTTCTCCACCATCGACCTCAAGTCAGCGTACCACCAGCTCCCTATCAGACCAGAGGACCGCCCGTACACCGCCTTCGAGGCGAACGGACGCCTCTACCAATTCCTCAGAGTCCCCTTTGGGGTGACGAATGGGGTCTCGGTCTTCCAGAGGGAGATGGACCGCATGGTCGATGACCACCACTTGCAGGCAACCTTCCCCTACCTCGACAACGTCACCATCTGCGGTCACAACCAGCAGGATCACGACTCGAACCTCGAGAGGTTCCTGAAAACCGCACAAAAACTCAACCTCACTTACAACGAGGACAAGTGCGTTTTCAACACCACGCGCCTCTGCATACTAGGCAGCGTGGTGGAGAATGGGGAAATCGGACCAGACCCCGACCGATTGCGCCCCCTACGGGAGCTCCCCCTGCCCAACACTCCCAAAGCCCTGAAAAGGTGCCTGGGGTTATTTTCTTATTATGCCCAATGGGTCCCCAATTACTCCGACAAAGCCCGCCCCCTCTTGAAAGCATCCTCTTTTCCGCTCTCTGCTGAGGCCCACACCGCCTTCAAAAGCATTAAGCGGGATATTGAGCAGGCCACGCTACAGGCAGTGGACGAGAACACTCCCTTTCAAGTGGAAAGTGATGCGTCTGACTTTGCCTTGGCGGCCACCCTCAACCAGGCGGGGCGGCCCGTAGCTTTCTTCTCGAGGACCCTCTAAGGGCCCGAGATCAGACACTCCTCCGTGGAAAAGGAGGCCCAAGCCATCGTGGAGGCAGTGCGCCACTGGCGCCACTACCTAGCTGGCAAACGCTTCACCCTACTTACCGACCAGCGGTCGGTAGCGTTTATGTTCAATAATAAACAGAGGGGGAAGATTAAAAATGATAAGGTTCTTAGGTGGAGGATCGAGCTCTCCACCTTCGAGTATGACATCATTTACCGGCCAGGGGCCCTTAATGAATCCCCCGACGCCCTCTCACGGGGGATGTGTGCCAGCGCCACCGGGGATCGGCTACAGACCCTCCACAACGACCTCTGCCACCCAGGGGTCACACGGCTGTTCCACTTCATAAAGTCCCGCAACTTACCCTACTCGATTGAGGAAGTTCGGTCTCTGACCAGGAACTGCCGCACTTGCGCTAAGTGCAAGCCTCGGTTCTACCGCCCAGATAGAGCCCACTTAATCAAAGCTACACGGCCCTTTGAGCGGCTCAGCTTAGATTTCAAGGGCCCCCTCCCGCCAGTCGACCGCAATGTTTACTTCCTGAACATTGTGGACGAATACTCCCATTTCCCATTCGCCTTCCCCTGCCCAGACATGACCAGCGCCACGGTCATTAAATGCCTCAACAGCCTGTTCTGCCTGTTCGGTATGCTGAGCTACATCCATACGGATAGGGGGGCGTCCTTCATGAGTGAAGAGCTACGCCAGTACATGCTGTCCAGGGGGATCGCCAAGAGCCGTACCACCAGCTACAACCCCCAGGGTAACGGCCAGGTGGAGCGAGAGAACGGGACAGTATGGAAAGCAGTCACCCTAGCTCTAAGGACCAAGGGCCTCCCTATCTCCCGCTGGCAGGAAGTCCTCCCAGATGTGCTCCATTCGATACGGTCGCTATTGTGTACTGCCACTAATGCCATGCCTCATGAACGAATGTTTGTCTTTCCCCGGAAATCCACCTCAGGCGTATCCATGCCGTCATGGCTCTCCACCCCAGGTCTGGTATTTGTACAAAGGCATGTGAGGGGCCACAAGACGGACCCTCTCGTGGAGTCAGTGCACCTACTCCACGCCAACCCCCAATACGCGTATGTCCGACACGCTGATGGAAGGGAGGACACCGTGTCCATAAAAGACGTCGCCCCAGCCGGTAACGACAACAACCACGCCCACAACAGCAACAACGATCACAGCAATTCTTACCCACCCACTATCCTTTCATCACCCCCGGAAGAACATCGACCAACGGTGCCCCCACCAACTACCCCTTCAACAACCCTGGTGGCACCCCCGGCAGAGACCCAGGAGGCCACCGGGGACACCCAGCCGACACCCGCGGCACCACAACAGCCACGTCGGTCACAGAGGACTATCAAACCCCCGAACAGACTAAATCTGTAGAAGGGGTGAATGTGATGAAATATGCCATTCATCAGGCACTGTATTCTCTGTGTTTAGTTTAGTTTCAGTTTCATTTCCTTACCTGGATTGTATTGTGTGTAGGGCTCCGCCCATACCTGGCCCCTACTTAAGCAAGCCCCAGCGTGTCTCTCAGACAGTACAGCAGATCTCTGGATGAGAGACACTTCTCCAATGTGTATTACTTTCTGAGTTAGTAAAAGCCTTGCTTTGTTCCGTTAACATTGAGTCTCGGATTCATTGAGGCACATCACTGAGGTGGGGCGGAGTTGGGCGATGTTACGGAGGTGGAAATAGGCGGTCTTAGTGATGGCGTGGATATGTGGTCAGAAGCTCATTTCAGGGTCAAATCTAACACCAAGGTTGTGAACAGTCTTCTTCTGCCTCAGACAGATGATAGGGAGGACCACCATTAAACTTCTCAGGCACGTGCTCTGACCTGATTCATGGTAAACACACGAGTAGACTTGCTGTACATCGGGGTTTCTGGTGTCTGAGTAGGATTAATACAATCTGTGGTTAATGTCTGGTTGTGGTGATTTGGATTGATTTTTATATTCAACAGTCCAAACACAAGAGGGTGCAATTGCCTTGGAAGCTCTGGGAGTGCAGTTTAAATCTTGAGTTGAACTGAAGCCCCACAGTCCTTGTAAGATGGGAGACTCCCTGAACTTATCTCTCAGAAGTGAGTCCAGGTTGTCACCCATCCTATCTGATGTCTTCACTAATGATGTGTTGATGACATTGCTGGGAGGGTATAGTGGGAGTGGGGCGTGTGTGGGAGGGTATAGTGAGGGTGGGGTGTGTGTGGGAGGGTATAGTGGGGGTGGGGCGTGTGTGGGAGAGTATAGTGGGGGTGGGGTGTGTGTGGGAGGGTATAGTGGGGGTGGGACATGTGTGGGAGGGTATAATGGGGGTGGGGCGTGTGTGGGAGGGTATAGTGGGAGTGGGGCGTGTGTGGGGGGCTTTAGTGGGGGTGGGGCGTGTGTGGGAGGGTATAGTGGGGGTGGGGTGGGGGTGGGAGGGTATAGTGGGGGTGGGGCGTGTGTGGGGGGTGTATAGTGGGGGTGGGGCGTGTGTGGAGGGTATAGTAGGGGTGGGGCGTTTGTGGGGGGTATAGTGGGGGTGGGGCATGTGTGGGAGGGTATAGTGGGGCTGGGGCGTGCGTGGGAATGTATAGAGGGGTGGGTCATTTGTGGGGGAGGGTATAGTGGGGGTGGGCCGTGTGTGGGAGTGTATAGTGGGAGTGGAGTGCGTGTGGGAGGGTATATTGGGGGTGGGGTGGGGGTGGGAGGGTATAGTGGGGGTGGGGCGTGTGTGGGAGGGTATTGTTGTGTATGTACCTTTAAGAGAATAACTGGTCTCAGACTGCAGTACCGGCAGTGACCACCCCCGTATAAAAGGCGCTAGTGAGCCTCTGTTTTTTTTAGTTTCACTATTGACTTCCACCAGTAAAGACGTGTTTTGTTTAACTCTGCTGTCCGTGTCTCAATCATTCACGGACATAATACTGGCGACGAGCAGATACAAACCTACCTACAGTCTGCACCACCTCCTGGGATCCATTCCTACAGCGAAGTGAGCAGAGGTCGAGGCCAGAAAGAAAAGAAAGTAAGAGGCAGTAGAAACGGGTGTCGACCATGGGCATCCGCCCTGTGTTGCAGAGTTGAAGATTGCTGGAGAAGCTGTTGGATGCGGGGCCTGGTTCCTGTCGATGGTGCTTCAGCTAATCGGGCTGGTGGCAGGTAGTGCACTGATCCTTCCTGGGCTGCGGCGGTTGCGAACTCGAGCGGGTGGTTTGCAACGGGGCCGAGCAGCGTTGTCGGGAAGAAGAGAGAGAGAGGGTGCTACGAAGCCGGGCTGCGTATAGACCCGCGAAGAGGGAGGCAAGAGTCCCACAGGATTGTTCCACGACGGGAAAATAATAAAATAAAAAAATTAAACGCGCAAGAAACCGTGGAAAGCAGCGCTAACAACAGCAGGGAAGAAGGCAAAGCGCGGGAGGCGCCATCGTAATCAGCGGGGAAGAAGGCAAAGCGCGGGAAGCGCCATTTTGTTAAATCGGGGAAGAAGGCAAAGCGCGGGAGGCGCCATTTTAGATTTGCAAGATGCCGAAGACTGGCTGTATCACTGCTTTTGATAATACAATAGAGGACTGGACCACGTATGTGGAAAGAGTCGAGGTATATTTCGAGGCAAACGAAATAGCGGAGGAGAAAAAGGCATCGGTATTGTTAAACTTAATGGACGCTAGAACGTACTGCCTATTGCGGGACCTGATTACTCCAGCCAAACCGAAGGCGAAGAGTTTTAATGAAGTTGTTGCTGTCCTACAGGAACACCTAAACCCTGCACCGCTGTTGATAGCAGAAAGATTTAAATTCCACAGGAGAACTCAGCACAAAGATGAGAGAAATGCTGAGTATCTTACGGAACTACGCAAGCTATCAAAGCACTGCCAGTTCAGAGCAGGACTGGCAGATACCCTACGGGGCAAATTTGTCTGTGGACTCCTGAGTGAAGGAACACAGAAGAAGTTACTCTCAGAGAAAGAGCTGACGCTAGATAAGGCTTTCAGCGTGGCAGTATCGTATGAAGCAGCAGCCAGGGGAGCTGCAGAAATTCAACAAAAACCACAGGAATACGGCACCCACGAAATGACACGGGGATTTGCAAAATGTTATCGCTGTGGCAGAACTAACCATGACCAGAAGGACTGCTGGTCCAAAGACAAAATATGCAGGCAATGCGGGAAGATGGGACACATTGCATGAGTTTGCAGGTCTGGGAAGAAGACCAGAGACAACAAAAAGGCTACTAAGGAACCGTACAAGAAAGTACAAAAGATGACGGACAGTAGTTCCGAAGACCAGATGAGTGATAGTGAATACGGGAACAGGAGACTAAGCTGTCTCAAACTTCACAATGTAATCGCAAAAGAGGATCACCGAACCATTTGGGTCACCCTCACGATAGCAGGGTCCCAAGTTAAAATGGAATTGGATACAGGATCAGCGCTAACCGTCATGAATCGACGAGGCTACGAGCGGCTATTTTCACACATACCCTTGAGAGAGACATCCATCGTCTTGACGACATATACGGGGCAAAAATATACCCCAGAGGGAAAATAAGGGTGCCTGTCGAATACAACGGCAAGAAAATACGGAAATTGTATCTCTACATACTGCCAAATGGTGGACCACCGTTATTGGGACGGGAATGGATCAGGAAGATAAACTTAGATTGGCACTCCATTCATGCAATGACGGTGGACGGTAAAAAAGATGAAGACGTCACTCCTGGACGATTGTCAACAATCTTAACTAACGCTAAAGAGGTATTTCAACAAGAACTGGGCACGCTTAAAGGCGTAACTGCCTCGATAAAAATAGAAGAAAATGCAGTTCCCAAGTTTTTCAAAGCAAGACCGGTACCATATGCAATTCGCCCAGCCGTCGAGGCAGAGCTGGAGAATCTGGAGAAGGCAGGCGTGTTGTCTAAGGTCGACTGGAGCGAGTGGGCGACACCCATCGTTCCTGTCATGAAGAAAACGTTAAGCAATAAGTCCGGGGAGCCAAGGAAGATTCGCATCTGTGGGGATTTCAAGGTGACGGTGAACCCAGTCCTTCACACAGTACAATATCCTCTTCCAAGGATAGAAGACATCTTCGCCTCACTGTCTGGAGGGAAGCGTTTTACAAAAATTGACCTAGCACAAGCATATTTGCAGATGGAGGTTGAAGAGTCCTCTAGGAAGTATCTCATGATAAATACTCACAAAGGTCTTTACCAGTATCATCGATTGGTATTCGGAGTAGCATCGGCTCTGGCGATATGGCAAAGAGCGATGGAACAAGTCCTGCAAGGGATTCCGGGGACACAGTGTTACTTGGACGACATCCTTGTGATGGGGGAAGATGACAGTGAACACCTTAACAACCTAGAACAGGTGCTCACTAGACTACGGGAACATGTGTCGCAACTGAGGTCATTCCTCGGATTGGTGAATTACTGTCATAAGTTTTTGCCGAATTTGTCGACAATTCTGCACCCACTGAACGCCCTGCTACGAACGGGGGTAGCATGGAAATGGAGCGATGATTGTAAGCGTGCTTTTCAGAAGAGTAAGGAATTAATCACTTCAAGGGAAGTATAGGCTCACTACAACCCAGCACTGCCGATCAGACTGGCGTGTGATGCGTCTCCCTACGGCATTGGGGCGGTACTGTCACATAAATTCCTTGATGGTTTAGAGAGGCCGATAGCTTTTGCGTCACGCTCGTTAACTTCTGCCGAGCGTAACTACGCCCAGATTGACAGAGAGGCCCTCAGTCTAGTGTGGGGGGTGAAGAAGTTCAATCACTACCTGCACGGTCAAAAATTTACTCTACTAACCGATCATCAACCTCTTGTCTCCATTTTCAACCCTCAGAAGGGCGTACCGATAATGACAGCACAACGGCTGTAGAGATGGTCCCTTTTCCTAGGGGCACACCAATATGACATCGAGTACAAAGGAACTAAACAGCATGGAAATGCTGATGGATTGTCACGCCTACCGTTGCCGACGGTGGAAGAAGAAGGCCTTGCAGTGGATTCAATGGAGTTATTCCACTCGACCATAGTCGAATGTCTCCCTGTGACGAATGCAAACATAGAAAAGGAAACACGGAATGACCCGACACTATCACGGGTCTATGATTTAACGGTGAAGGGATGGCCAGCACATGGCGAACCACTGCTGCCAGCATTCTCGCCGAGAAGGGAACAGCTGTCAGTGTGCAGAGGAACCTTGATGTGTGGATCCAGAGTAGTAATTCCACCTAAGTTGACGGATAGAGTGCTCAATGAGCTTCATGAGGGTCATCTGGGTGGGGTAAAAATGAAGAACTTAGCCAGAGCGTTTGTGTGGTGGCCGGGAATCGATAGAGAAATCGAAGAGATGACCAAGAGCTGTGCAGGATGCCAGAAGGTCCAAAACGCCCCACCACAAGCTCCTCTGCATCCATGGGAGTGGCCCTCATCTCCATTGCAAAGGGTGCACATTGATTTTGCTGGTCCCTTCATGGACTCGATGTTTTTAATTGCGGTGGATGCACATTCAAAGTGGCCAGAGGTAATAAAAATGTCCTCAACCACCACGGAAAAAACTATCACAGTTTTACGAACCATATTCGCCAGGAATAGGCTGCCTGAACAGATTTGCTCTGACAATGGACCACAGTTTGTGTCTGAAGAGTTCCGGAGGTTCTTAAAGAACAATGGTGTTAAGCATTACACATCTGCCCCATATCATCCAGCCACTAATGGATTGGCCGAGAGGTTTGTCCAAACATTCAAGAAGGCTATCAAGGCAATGTGTAATGAAGATATACCCCTACAACACAAGGTGGACAACTTCTTGTTTGCCTACCGGAATGCGACAGATGCGGTTACCAACCAAACTCCAGCCATGATGTTCTTCAATCGAAGACTATGATGCCGCTTGGATTTGGTTAAGCCAGACATCCGAAGAGATGTGGAGAACAGGCAGTTTCAGGATATGAATGAAAGGCCGACCAGGAGTTTTAAGATAGGTCAACCAGTTTTGGCCTGTGACTACCGCACTGAGAAATGGCAGCCAGGAACAATTTGTACACGACAAGGACCTCTCATGTATACCGTGGATGTTGGGGAGAGCGTTGTAAGACACCATGCTGACCAGATTCTAGAGTCACTGGAAAACGTCAACTCCACACCACGATCTGATACACCTGGTAATGAAATCGACGTTCCAATTGCAACTACCGCAGAACCGGTAATGTTGGAAGCAGACGAACCAAACAACGACATTGATCCCGACTCAACATTGCCAGAAGAACCTGATACCCCAAAGAGGTGGGGCGTGTGTGGGGGGTATCGTGGGGCTGGGGCGTGCGTGGGAATGTATAGAGGGGTGGGGCATGTGTGGGGGAGGGTAGAGTGGGGGTGGGCCGTGTGTGGGAGGGTATAGTGGAGGTGGAGCGTGTGTGGGAGGGTATAGTGGGGGTGGGGCGTGTGTGGGGGCTATAGTGGGGGTGGGGCGTGTGTGGGAGGGCATAGTGGGGGTGGGGCGTGTGTGGGGGTTATAGTGGGAGTGGGGCGTGTGTGGGGGGTATAGTGGGGGTGGGGCGTGTGTGGGGGAGTATAGTGGGGGTGGGGCATGTGTGGGATGATACAGTGGGGGTGGGGCATGTGTGGGGGGTATAGTGCGGGTGGGGTATAGTGGGGGTGGGGCATGTGTGGGGGATATAGTGGGGGTGGGGCGTGTGTCGGGGGTATAGTGGGGGTGGGGCGTGTGTGGGGGGTATAGTGGGGTGGGGCGTGTGCGGGGTGTTATAGTGGGGGTGGGGTGTGTGTGGGGTGGTATAGTGGGGGTGGGGCGTGTGTGGGATGGTATAGTGGGGGTGGGGCATGTGTGGGAGGGTATAGTGGGGGTGGGGCGTGTGTGGGAGGGTATAGTGGGGGTGGGGTGTGTGTGGGAGGGTATAATGAGGGTGGGGCGTGTGTGGGAGGATATAGTGGGGGTGGAGCGTGTGTGGGAGTGTATAGTAGGGGTGGGGCGTGTGTGGGGGGTGTAGTGGGGGTGGGGCATGTGTGGGAGGGTATAGTGGGGGTGGGGCGTGTGTGGGGGTGTATAGTGGGGGTGGGGCGTGTGTGGGGGGGTATAGTGGGGGTGGGGCATGTGTGGGGCGTTATAGTGGGGGTGGGGCGTGTGTGGGAGGGTATAGTGGGGGTGGGGCGTGTGTGGGGGATATAGTGGGGGTGGGGCGTATGTGGGGGGGTATAGTGGGGGTGGGGCATGTGTGGGGGGTATAGTGGGGGTGGGGCGTGTGTGGGGGTATAGTGGGGGTGGGGCGTGTGTGGGGGATATAGTGGGGGTGGGGCATGTGTGGGATGGTATAGTGGGGGTGGGGCGTGTGTGGGGGGTATAGTGGGGGTGGGGCGTGTGTGGGGGATATAGTGGGAGTGGGGCATGTGTGGGAGGGTATAGTGGGGGTGGGGCGTGTGTGGGGGGGTATAGTGGGGGTGGGGCGTGTGTGGGGGGTACAGTGGCGGTGGGGTGTGTGTGGGGGGGTATAGTGGGGGTGGGGCATGCGTGGGATGGTATAGTGGGGGTGGGGCATCTGTGGGAGGGTATAGTGGGGGTGGGGTGTGTGTGGGTGGGTATAGTGGCGGTGGGGCATGTGTGGGAGGATATAGTGGGGGTGGGGCATGTGTGGGGGGTATAGTGGCGGTGGGGCATGTGTGGGAGGATATAGTGGCGGTGGGGCATGTGTGGGAGGGTATAGTGGGGGTGGGGCGTGTGTGGGGGGGTATAGTGGGGGTGGGGCGTGTGTGCGGGGTATAGTGGCGGTGGGGCGTGTGTGGGAGGATATAGTGGGGGTGGGGCATGTGTGGGAGGGTATAGTGGGGGTGGGGCGTGTGTGGGGGATATAGTGGGGGTGGGGCGTGTGTGGGGGGGTATAGTGGGGGTGGGGCATGTGTGGGGCGTTATAGTTGGGGTGGGGCGTGTGTGGGGGTGTATAGTGGGGGTGGGGCGTGTGTGGGGGGTTATAGTGGGGGTGGAGCGTGTGTGGAGGGGGAAAATAGTGGGTGTGGGGCATGTGTGGGGGGGTATAGTGGGGGTGGGACGTGTGTGGGGGGCACAGTGGGGGTGGGGCGTGTGTGGGGGTGTATAGTGGGGGTGGGGTGTGTGTGGGGGGTATAGTGGGGGTGGGGCGTGTGTGGGGGGGTATAGTGGGGGTGGGGCGTGTGTGGGGGGTATAGTGGGGGTGGGGCGTGTGTGGGGGGTATAGTGGGGGTGGGGCATGTGTGGGTGATATAGTGGGGGTGGGGTGTGTGTGGGGGGTATAGTGGGGGTGGGGCATGTGTGGGAGGGTATAGTGTGGGTGGGGTGTGTGTGGGTGGGTATAGTGGCGGTGGGGCATGTGTGGGAGGATATAGTGGGGGTGGGGCATGTGTGGGGGGTATAGTGGCGGTGGGGCATGTGTGGGAGGATATAGTGGCGGTGGGGCATGTGTGGGAGGGTATAGTGGGGGTGGGGCGTGTGTGGGGGGGTATAGTGGGGGTGGGGCGTGTGTGCGGGGTATAGTGGCGGTGGGGCATGTGTGGGAGGATATAGTGGGGTTGGGGCATGTGTGGGAGGGTATAGTGGGGGTGGGGCGTGTGTGGGGGATATAGTGGGGGTGGGGCGTGTGTGGGGGGGTATAGTGGGGGTGGGGCATGTGTGGGGCGTTATAGTTGGGGTGGGGCGTGTGTGGGGGCGTATAGTGGGGGTGGGGCGTGTGTGGGGGTGTATAGTGGGGGTGGGGTGTGTATGGGGGGGTATAGTGGGGGTGGGGCGTGTGTGGGGGGGTATAGTGGGGGTGGGGCGTGTGTGGGGGGTATAGTGGGGGTGGGGCGTGTGTGGGGGGGTATAGTGGGGGTGGGGCGTGTGGGGTGTATAGTGGGGGTGGGGCGTGTGTGGGGGGGTATAGTGGGGGTGGGGCGTGTGGGGGGGTATAGTGGGGGTGGGGCGTGTGTGGGGGGTATAGTGGCGGTGGGGCGTGTGTGGGGGGTATAGTGGGGGTGGGGCGTGTGTGGGATGGTATAGTGGGGGTGGGGCGTGTGTGGGGGATATAGTGGGGGTGGGGTGTGTGTGGGGGGTATAGTGGGGGTGGGGCATGTGTTGGGGGTATAGTGGGGGTGGGGCGTGTGTGGGGTGTTATAGTGGGGGTGGGGTGTGTGTGGGGTGGTATAGTGGGGGTGGGGCGTGTGTGGGAGGGTATAGTGGGGGTGGGGCGTGTGTGGGGGATATAGTGGGGGTGGGGCGCGTGTGGGGCGGTATAGTGGGGGTGGGGCGTGTGTGGGAGGGTATAGTGGGGGTGGGGCGTGTGTGGGGGGGTATAGTGTGGGTGGGGCGTGTGTGTGGGGGTATAGTGGGGGTGGGGCGTGTGTGGGAGGGTATAGTGGGGGTGGGGCGTGTGTGGGGTGTTATAGTGGGGGTGGGGCGCGTGTGGGGCGGTATAGTGGGGGTGGGGCGTGTGTGGGAGGGTATAGTGGGGGTGGGGCGTGTGTGGGGGGGTATAGTGTGGGTGGGGCGTGTGTGTGGGGGTATAGTGGGGGTGGGGCATGTGTGGGGGGGTATAGTGGGGGTGGGGCGTGTGTGGGGGGTATAGTGGGGGTGGGGCGTGTGTGTGGGGGTATAGTGGGGGTGGGGCATGTGTGGGGGGGTATAGTGGGGGTGGGGCGTGTGTGGGGGGTATAGTGGGGGAGGGGCGTGTGTGGGGGGTATAGTGGGGGTGGGGCGTGTGCGGGATGGTATAGTGGGGGTGGGGCGTGTGTGGGGGATATAGTGGGGGTGGGGTGTGTGTGGGGGGTATAGTGGGGGTGGGGCATGTGTGGGGGGGTATAGTGGGGATGGGGCGTGTGTGGGTGGTATAGTGGGGGTGGGGCGTGTGTGGGATGGTATAGTGGGGGTGGGGCGTGTGTGGGGGGTATAGTGGGGGTGGGGCGTGTGTGGGGGGTATAGTGGCGGTGGGGCATGTGTGGGAGGATATAGTGGGGATGGAGCGTGTGTGGGAGGGTATAGTGGGGGTGGGGCGTGTGTGGGGGGGTATCGTGGGGGTGGGGCGTGTGTGGGGGGTATAGTGGCGGTGGGGCATGTGTGCGAGGATATAATGGGGGTGGGACATGTGTGGGAGGGTATAGTGGGTGTGGGGCGTTTGTGGGGGATATAGTGGGGGTGGGGCGTGTGTGGGGGATATAGTGGGGGTGGGGCGTGTGTGGGAGGGTATAGTGGGGGTGGGGCGTGTGTGGGATGGTATAGTGGGGGTGGGGTGTGTGTGGGGGATATAGTGGGGGTGGGGTGTGTGTGGGGGGTATAGTGGGTGTGGGGCATGTGTTGGGGGTATAGTGGGGGTGGGGCGTGTGTGGGGTGTTATAGTGGGGGTGGGGCGTGTGTGGGGTGGTATAGTGGGGGTGGGGCGTGTGTGGGTGGTATAGTGGGGGTGGGGCGTGTGTGGGGGGTATAGTGGGGTTGGGGCGTGTGTGGGGGGGTATAGTGGGGGTGGGGCATGTGTGGGGGGGTATAGTGGGGGTGGGGCATGTGTGGGAGGGTATAGTGGGGGTGGGGCGTGTGTGGGGGATATAGTGGGGGTGGGGCGCGTGTGGGGCGGTATAGTGGGGGTGGGGCGTGTGTGGGAGGGTATAGTGGGGGTGGGGCGTGTGTGGGGGGGTATAGTGGGGGTGGGGCGTGTCTGCGGGGTATAGTGGCGGTGGGGCATGTGTGGGAGGATATAGTGGGGTTGGGGCATGTGTGGGAGGGTATAGTGGGGGTGGGGCGTGTGTGGGGGATATAGTGGGGGTGGGGCGTGTGTGGGGGGGTATAGTGGGGGTGGGGCATGTGTGGGGCGTTATAGTTGGGGTGGGGCGTGTGTGGGGGCGTATAGTGGGGGTGGGGCGTGTGTGGGGGTGTATAGTGGGGGTGGGGTGTGTGTGGGGGGGTATAGTGGGGGTGGGGCGTGTGTGGGGGGGTATAGTGGGGGTGGATCGTGTGTGGGGGGTATAGTGGGGGTGGGGCGTGTGTGGGGGGGTACAGTGGGGGTGGGGCGTGTGGGGTGTATAGTGGGGGTGGGGCGTGTGTGGGGGTGTATAGTGGGGGTGGGGCGTGTGGGGGGGGTATAGTGGGGGTGGGGCGTGTGTGGGGGGTATAGTGGCGGTGGGGCGTGTGTGGGGGGTATAGTGGGGGTGGGGCGTGTGTGGGATGGTATAGTGGGGGTGGGGCGTGTGTGGGGGATATAGTGGGGGTGGGGTGTGTGTGGGGTGTATAGTGGGGGTGGGGCATGTGTTGGGGGTATAGTGGGGGTGGGGCGTGTGTGGGGTGTTATAGTGGGGGTGGGGTGTGTGTGGGGTGGTATAGTGGGGGTGGGGCGTGTGTGGGTGGTATAGTGGGGGTGGGGCGTGTGTGGGAGGGTATAGTCCCCAAAAACCAAAGTCCTTGTGTTCCAGCAAAGATCCAAACATCAGGGACCCAAAATAAATTTCACAGTAGGAACAACCAAAATTGAACAAACCACTAACTACACATACTTGGGCTTAAAAATCAGTTCTACGGGAAACTTCAAACTGGCTGTGAATGAACTGAAAGAGAAAGCAAGAAGGGCTTTCTATGCCATCAAAAAATCAATCCAAATAGAAATCCCAATTAGCATTTGGCTCAAAATTTTCAAATCAGTAATTGAACCAATTGCACTCTATGGCAGTGAGGTATGGGGACCGCTAACTCAACAAGAATTTGCAAAATGGGACAAACACCCAATTGAGATCCTACATGCAGAATTCTGTAAAAGTATCCTCCGGACTCAAAGGAAAACAGTAAACAATGCATGCAGGGCGGAACTAGGCCAATATCCATTAATAATCACTATCCAAAAAAGAGCC